>NC_083578.1:30643959-30758959 GCF_027579695.1 Neoarius graeffei
CCACAAATGGATGGTTTAGTGGAACGGTTCAATCGCACCCTTAAGAATATAATTAAAAAAATTCGTAAGTGAGGACGCACGTAATTGGGATAAGTGGCTCGAGCCCTTGCTGTTTTCAGTGCGAGAGGTCCCCCAAGCCTCCACGGGGTTCTCCCCGTTCAAATTATTATATGGGCGTAAGCCGCGCGGCATTCTAGATGTGCTGTGGGAAAATTGGGAGGAGGGACCTTCACAAAGCAAAAATGAAATTCAATGTGTTATGGACCTGCGTGCAAAACTCCACACGCTCACCCACCTAACCCAGGAGAATATGCAGCAGGCCCAAGAATGGCAAGCCCGCCTGTACAAGGGTATGCGCCTTAGGGAGTTCACACTGGGAGATACGGTACTCGTACTGTTGCCCACGTCGAGCTCCAAATTGATCGCCAAGTGGCAAGGACCCTTTGAGGTCACACGGCGAGTCGGGGACGTCGACTACGAGGTGAGGCGAACGGACAGGGGTGGGGCGCTACAGATTTACCACCTCAATCTGCTTAAACTCTGGAATGAGGGAGGTCCCCGTGGCGTTGGTGGTTCCGGAGAAGGCGGAGCTGGAGGTTCAAAAAGGGGCATTGGCATCACGTACCTCTCCAGTCCCCTGTGGAGACCACCTCTCCCCGACCCAACTCATGGAGGTCGCCCAGTTGCAGACCAAATTTTCGGATGTGTTCTCGCCCCTGCCCGGTCGCACTAACCTCATAGAGCACCACATAGAGACGCCCCCGGGGGTGGTAGTGCATAGCCGCCCTTACAGGCTACCCGAACACAAAAAAAAAAAAAAAAAAGGTGGTTCGGGAAGAACTTGAGACCATGCTTGAAATGGGCATCGTCGGGGAGTCCCACAGTGACTGGAGCAGCCCGGTGGTCTTGGTACCCAAGGCCGATGGGTCAGTCCGGTTCTGTGTGGACTATAGAAAAGTCAACGCGGTGTCTAAATTCGACGCGTACCCAACGCCTCATATTGAGGAGTTGCTCGATCTACTCGGCATGGCTTGCTTTTATTCAACACTGGATTTGGCGAAGGGATATTGGCAGAGCCCCTTGACTCCACTATCCCAAGAAAAAACAGCCTTTTCCACACCGTTTGGTTTACACCAATTCGTCACACTTCCGTTTGGGCTGTTTGGGGCACCCGCTATGTTTCAGCGGCTGATGGACCGGGTCCTCCGGCCCCACGCCACCTATGCGGCCGCCTACCTCGACGACATCATCATATAGTAATGACCGGCCGAGGCACCTTGAACACCTAAGGGCCGTCCTTAGGTCGCTGAGGCGAGCGGGTCTCACAGCCAACCCGAAGAAGTGTGCGATTGGAAGTACGGTATCTGGGCTTCCACTTGGGCAACAGGCAGGTGCGTCCCCAAATTAACAAGACTGCAGCAATTGCGGCCTGCCCGAGGCCCAAGACCAAAAAGGGGGCGAGAGTTCCTGGGGCTGGCTGGCTATTATCGTAGGTTTATACCCAATTATTCGGACGTCACCAGCCCGCTGACTGATCTCACTAAAAAGGCAGGCACCAGATCCAGTCCAGTGGACGGAGCAATGCCAGCGGGCTTTTTCTGAGGTAAAGGCTGCACCGTGTGGGGGACCACTTTTACACTCCCCTGACTTTTCTCTCCCCTTTGTGTTGCAGACCGATGTGTCGGACAGAGGGCTGGGGGCGGTTTTGTCCCAGGAGATGGAGGGGGAGGACCGCCCCGTCCTGTACATCAGCAGGAAGCTGTCGGTGCATGAGGGGCGCTACAGCACCATAGAGAAAGTGTCTGGAGATCAAGTGGGCGGTCCTCGCCCTCCGGGGCACCTGCTGGGGCACCCTTTCACCCTCTGTTCGGACCACGCGCCCCTCCAGTGGCTCCACCGCATGAAGGATGCCAACGTGCGGATCACCTGTTGGTATCTGGCACTCCAACCCTTGAATTTCAAGGTGGTCCACAGGCCGGGGGCACAGATGGTCGTGGAGGACTTCCTCTCCCGTCGGGTGGGGTGGGGGGGGGGGGGGGGGGGAGTCGGCTGCAGGCCGGACGGTCGCCCGGCCTGAGTCAGGCAGTGGGGGTATGTGTCAGCGGGGGCGTGGTAAAGCGCCGGTCCGTGACAGGAGGGCGGAGTCAGGGAAGGTAAGCGGCAGAATCACTACACCTGAGAGCAATTAACCTGTGTGTGTGTCTTCCCAGTGACCGCGCCCTACTTAAGGAGGAAGAGCGAGAGCAGAGGCTCTCTCCCGAACCAGACGGCTGATTTGTGCGAGTGTGTTTAAGTAAGCTTAAAAGCTAAATAAGAGTTTTGTGAACTCAGTTCTGGCCTGCCATCTTCTGTGCTCCGCCCATACATAGGAACTGCCACAATAACGATAATGTTTAGGGATTATTTAAAAAAAAAAAAAAAAAAAAAAGTCTGCGCGCAAACCCTACTGGATGATGTTTGGTATTCATTACCATTCATTGCTGGTCTCTTAAATCCACCAGAACAAGAGAGGTTTGGAAAGGGTGAGAAACTTTGACGACACTAGTCTATTCGTGAACATGTTTGTGCTGGGAGAGCAGTAGTTCCAGCCAGAGACATAAATCATGACTATTCTGTGATGACTGATCAATCAATGGCCTGCACTATTTTTAGCTCCACCTACAAGCAGAAGGGTCGACAAGAAAATCCAGGAGCAAAAGCAGAATTTTACAGGTGACCCTAGCACATCAGTATGTGGGTAAACTTGATACACAAATGATTAATATAGTGAGAGGAGTGAGATATAACTGTAATATAGGAATGGTTGGAGCTGCGCGTTCAAGTTTGCTACAGAATTAAATGTACTTGCATGTCCAGTCTGTGTTCATTGACTGAATTACAATACTGCACATAGTGTCTACAACTGCAGTCAGTAATATTTACTGCCAATCAGCAGAATTCTTTTTTTTTTTTTTTTAAGATTTGTAGCTCTGCACATTGAAAAACATCCATACTCATCAACGCATAGGACTTTTCCAACCGGGGGGGGAAGTACATCAATATAGAAAGTGCGTGCAATGCAAGAGGCATTACTGAAGAGACTGGTGAGAAAACAATCTACGCAAAAAACCTTGCGACCCTGCGGAATTCTTACACGTCCACTTCACCGTGCTGCACTCCCAATTGAGGGTGTGTGTGTACACACTGATGCATCATGTAGTGTGAATGGTTCTCACCATCATCTGGTGTGGTGTAGCGAGCAAACTCAGGAAAATATTCTTCAATTTTTGACTTTCCTGCCAAAACCTTTTCAGCCAAAAGGTCCTGTTTATTCAGGAAGAGAATTACAGAGATCGTTCGCAACCATCTGAAGGGGGGGGGAAAAAAAAAAGGAGAAGTGTTAGTTTTTAAAAAGTTGTAAATCTTTTCAAAACGTTTCCAAATCTATCTATTCAGCATTTGCAGTGTTTCTATTGTATGACACTCAAAAGGCACTCAATTCACAAATCCTGGGTTTACAGTCTGATTTTCCCCATGATTTTTCTCTTGGTGAGGGAACAAAAATGAGAAAAAAAAAAAAAAGGGGGGGGGGAACCCACAACCCCCCTCCAAAAAAACTTTCAACTTCAACACTTGTCCCCCCCGCCAAAATTTTATTTACTTATTTTTTTTTTTTACACACACAGCCACACAACATTCACTTGTTCCATTTTCTTAACAATAGTTACTCACATTTTAAAGTTCGGACTAAAATGATACTCGACTAATATTCCTTTTATTAAAAATGAAAAAGTTAACAAATAGGCCTTCTCTTAAAGTGCATATGAAGCAATTTTTCTTCATCTTTACCTACTGTGTAATAAGCAAATAAAAAACATAAGTGCGTGTAAAATCTGTTAAAAACAAATTGTAGTCTCAAAATCCCCCCCCCACACACACCCAGTGAACTGGGCCGAGTTTTATTGCAGGATATACTTTGCTGACATCACAATGGTTGCCAAGTGCTTGTTTTTCACAAAGCTTTGTTTACGATAGTCTGTAGAAAGTACACTCCGAGCCTTTTAAGAACAATTAAAAAGATGTCCAATGATTGAGTGGAGTGAATCACCAGTCTCTAGTGCTCAAGGTAGTTCAAATGAAGCAGACTACGAAAGTTTCTAATGGCCAGTATGCACCATATGAAGACGAACCACTTGCTGATGTCAAAGACGACGCAAGACCAAGAAAAAACAGTACTGATGAACAAGCTAATGGTCTTACTCAACCAGTATTAGAAGCACATTATGAAAGAACAGTAGCAACTGAGGCTTGGCAAGTTTTAAACTACATTTGAATAAAATGATTCCTTGAAGGAAAGGAAAAGCAGAAGATAAATCGTGGGTCATACGCAGCACCATTTGTATGACCGTGATGGACTGATCTCTATATAGGAGGTCAATGCAGTGATATGACAAAAGGAGCTATACCACTGGCATAACAGCAAGAAACCTAGCTTTTCGTTTTCATTTTACCTTTAGTGATCTTGATGAAGCTCTTTACAAAGCAATACCTAGTTTTGATTTCTTTTAGGAAGTTGCTTTATTGAAAGTGTGAATTTAAACCCAGGTTTATTCGTTACACTGTGAAACACGCAGCATGTCGAATTGAATTGTTCTGTTTGTTTAATCTCATTTGTTTTAATAGGCTGTGCATGTCTCTCTCTCTCACTAACATTTTGATTTCATTATCATATCTTGATTGCATCAAGATTTCAGTGAATTCTGAATTCAGTGAATTATTTGTGAGTGGCCATGTGACCACTCAAATACACCTTAGCCAACTTCCCTTTGTCTTAGGCTACATCCACACAACAACGGCAACGAGATGTTATTTAAAAATATATCGCGTCCAAATGGGCAACCATCAGTAAAATATCAGGTCCATATGGCAACGCAACGCTTGCTGAAAACGATGCAATACACACGCCACACCTCTAGGGGCGCTGTAAGACGGTCCCTTTGGAGACACCAGAACAATAGAAGTAGTAAGGACGCATGCGCATAAACTATTATGCGCGAGACTTCATATTAGCCACAAAGTCAGGAAAATCTGTTCGTAAAATTACATTATAATGACCAAATACAATGAAAAGTATTTTTCCAGTCTCACCTGTGAAAGGTAATCCCATGTGATCTCGTTTGGACGGCAAACCTGTTGGTACAGTTAAACGCAGCTAATCTTTATTCTCCGCTTTGACCTTTCCAATATGGCGGCGAGGATGACGTACGATTCTACGCGGAAGGCGGCGTCTTTAATGATCCGGAATAAATTGAATACCACACGTTGATGGATTAATTTGTTGTTTCTCACCTGTGAAAGGTAATCCCATGTGATCTCGTTTGGACGGTAAACCTGTTGGTACAATTAAAGGCAGCGCATGAATCTTTATTCTCCGCTTTGACCTATCCAATATGGCGGCGAGGATGACGCATGATTCTACGCGGAAGGCGGCGTCTTTAATGGTCCGGAATAAATTGAATACTACACGTTGATGGATTAATTTGCTCCTCTACGCCCTTTTTGAGGAATGTACTGTAGGACTAAAACCAACATCTGAAGAGGTGAGATCGCTCCTTTTTTCCCTTATTTTTGCTGGCGGGATTGACTCTGCCCTAAGGGCAGAGTCAGTCTCTCTCTCACTTTGCACCATTACACAAATATTCACAGTGAAAATATTTTGTAAGCGTGTTTCATGAACCAAGTTATAGGATTTGTTGACAACTCGCATTGCATCGCAATGAGATGATCATTGGCACTACTGGTGTTAAGAATCAGACCATTTCATAAATGAATATTTTGCTGTAGAGCTGCAGTGTTTGTACAATTGCATGTTTTTGCTTCACTATTACTGTCACTATTCTGCTTCTTGCATTACTACTGTGAACTAACACTGAACATAATAATAATAATAATAATATCCAAGCTCATGTTTCACTCTCACTAGTGCGCTGTAAGGCTTTTTCCTGGTGATATTCGTTACACTTCTACCCGGCGTGAAGCACTGACAGTCATGTGGTTGTGACGTCATCGTAAACAAATCCGTTCTACTCATCCAGACGACTTCACAACGGCAACGTTACCAGATCTTTCCACTCTGGAACCCGTTCTCAAAAAGATTGCGTTTTGGGCACCCAAAACGCCGGTGCCGTGTGGACGCCAGGCCTAAACGATAAGCAATTGTATCGGCGTCACCTGAATCCGTTGCCGTGTAGACAGGGCCTTAGCTTAGCCACAAGCTAATCTAGGCCTACCACGTGCTTAGCTAGGCCATAGGGCCTTTAACAAGCACACATTAGCCACACAACGCTAATCTAGGGCCTTCCATACACACAGACCACACACACACACAAGCACACATTAGCAATAGAGCTAATCCTTGTTCTATTTAGATAACATTTCTTTGTTTTAGCTAGCAACAAGCTAGGCCTAACACACACACACACACAAGCATATTTGTATATAATATTTCAATCGGTTATTTTTTTTTTTATCTTTGTTATAATAAATTCATTTATTAAACAAACTGTCTATTGTTGTGCAAAAATATCCTTGAAGTCACCCAATCTCTCAAAGAATTCAAAAAGGTGCATATAAGTTATGTAATATGGTAAGTGATCATAATAATTTGGATTAATGGTATGATTCGCTTTGGAATATACCATAATTTAGCTGAATGATTCACAACTTTGAATGATTCACTGATTCACTCTGAATGATTCACTGACTCGATTCACTTGAACGATTCACTTGAGACTGATTCATTTTAATTATTAACCTTCAAATTTAATGAGACTGATTTAATGAGATCACTTAATAATTACCAAATGCACCTACAGCATGTAGTTTATTTTCACCAACCAGCAAGGCAGAACATCTTTCATAACCACTGTTTTCGAAATGTGCTGAGCATAGCAAAGTACATTTGCTCAGAGGTTGGCGAAAGTCCGGGTGGTGCCACTGCACAAGTTTGACCCAATTTCGCCTCCGAGCCGGATCGAATGGGAACAGATGCATCCTTATGTCAGGGGTAAAAAGTTGTGTTCATACAACTAACATTATTTGGTGTGCCAGCAACACAATATCGACCTCCTCTTTGTTTGGGTTTAGGTCTGCCATAATAAAATGTGACGGCAAGTTTGCAACCAATGTGACATCACGGCAGTGTTGCATAATGCGTTTTAGCTGGGAGTTAGCCAGAATATTTTATTTTATTTATAGTAAACCCACAAAACTACTTTGCCTCATAAAAACATCAGTTTTTATTACGGTCATGTCAAACTTTGCAGTTGTATGTTTCAACAATATATGGTTGTTGAAATGTGTTTTGGGAAAAAAAAAAATCCCACTTCATATGCAGTTTAAGAAACTTACGAACATTTGCAATCTGTAAAGAGAGCTGTGATTTCTTAAATCTATTTGTACAGTCAATCACAGCAGCACTTTCCCATCTGGTTTTGTTTTCACAGCATTCGAGCTGTGTTACTTGAAGTCACGTGCGCCCTCTCCTGTCTAAGCAACGCAATTGCAGCTAGGAAAAACTGATGATGCAGCCTGATCACCACAACTCATTTTTTACTTTGATTCGAATAAAAAAAAAAAAATACATAAATAAAAATGAGTGCAAGTACACAATTTATCCTTGCACATTACATGCCTATCAAACACATTTTAATAGTTCTGTGCTTATTTAAAACATCTGTTTAAAAGAACAGGCTCACCTGTTGTTCCAGATATTTTTGAAGAGATTAAGTGCTTCTTGGAGACGGTTGGTTTGATTGTCTTCTCGGATGACCATGTTATAGCTACTGCTGGCCACTACAAAGATGATGGCAGTTACATCTGTGAAAAAGGGAAGACAGAAATCACAAAAGTTATGACTTAATCCACAAGGCTTGAGGTTTGATTATGGTGCAATCAGGAGTCTCAGGACTTACTCTTGGACGCTCATTTCCAAGGATATTTTAATGTCAGTAAAATGTGCCGTCACTAGTTTAAAGCTAAACAAAACCAAAAAAATAAACTCCTTTATACTGACAATATCCATACAAAACATGTTCAATTACCTGTTCATATTAGTACCCGTGTTGTATACTATGTTCAGGTTTTTCTTTTAAAATAAAACTTCCCTAGGTGCTGCCATCTTACCATCTCTGAGGTTCAAACATCACGCTCTGAGTACCTGAGAGAACCCATGACTGTCACGTAACTCATGTCACATGACTTACTGAGGCTGAGATCGAGTGGATAAATCGCTTCTAAATTGTTGCAAAAATCACCCTAAAGATGCCCAAGCGTCTGGCTGTAAAAATAAGCCAGATCACTGAAGCAGTGACCCACAAGCAGTGAGCAGACACGTACCTAGACTATTATGTTGCTGATAAATGCTCCATCGCAGGCTACTCACAGTGGTTCCCTCCAAAATTAAAATTTTCCTTGTATTTTTGTGACATGCTTTCTTCTTATTTCACCAAGAACGGCAATAATCATGTGGCTATGACCACAGGTTGTTTCCTCGTATCTGTCAGAACTGCACAGGCGTTATCTAGTCGAGTGAGATTTAAGCTTCATAAAAAGTGAAGTCTTGATTTGCATATTTTGTTGCCAATAAAAATTACATGGCTAGAGAACATTTCTAATTAGACTTTTAGAATTAGAAGCCTTTGGTCACATATACGAGGGCAAGTCAAAAATTTAAGACAAATGGAAAAAAAAATCTTTATGAAAATAAAGCTGTTTCTCTACATAACCTCCATTTAAGTCTAAACACTTCTGCAAGCGATGTTTCCATCGGAGAATTCCTTCTTTGAATGTCTTTTGAAATTATAACATCTGTCTTAGAACTTTGACTTACCCTCATATTAGAGGTCTGCGCGGGACAGAATTTTCAGTCCCGCTCCCGCATTGTGCAGTCCCGCTCCCGCAAAGAATTATGACTTTCAGTCCCGCTCCCGCCTGCCACATTTTGTCCCGCTCCCGCCCGCAAATCCCGCATGATGCAGACGTTCGCGTTATTTCTCACGAAAGTTATTGTCATTGGCTCGGGGAATTAAACATGCTGAGCTTAGCTGAACTCTCCACTGACCGATCCTTCACCTAGCGCACGTAGCGAGGGTGCGCGTTGCCAGGCGGCATGCGCAGCTGAGGCTTTACAGAGATAGTCTGCTCTTCTGCCATGATCGGAGATCTCAAATACGGAAGAGCGGAAAGGAATCAGAAACGTATGCAAGATTAGACCACATCCGCAAATTTAGGCATCTTAAAATGTTATTAATGCCAAATAAAATATCCAGCACAAATTATATATGATAGACATAAATTAATAATTTATAAATTTTATTTTAAACATTTTTAGTTAGCGGGACTGCAGCTTATCACCTCTCCCGCCCGCTCCCGCATTGTGCACTCCCCCTCCCGCCCGCAATGAGCTTTCAAAATTTGTCCCGCGCCGCACTGCTTTGGGTCCTGTGGGAGTGCAGGGCTCTACCTCATATTACAGCACTGTGAGGTTCTCTCTCTCTCTCTCTCTCTCTCTCTGCATTTAACCCACCTGAAGCAGTGAAACACCCCCCCCCCCCCAGAGCAGTGAGGAGCAGCACGACAGCACCTAGGGATTTTTTTAAGAAATAGAAGCCTTTATTTGATGGCTGTGTGAGACGAAGGGAAATGGAGTGCTAGTGTGCCAGTTACGTCACAAGTGTTTATCCAGTTTCAGTACAAATGGCCACACCTTGGGAAGCCTATTCTTTGCAATATCATAATTTATCCATTTCACAAGTTAAGTTTTATTTTTAATTAAAAACTTGCAAGAAGCACATCAGGGCACTTGCCGTGGTTGGCAAACGGGGTTTATTTTTTGGAATTTATTTGGCTTTAGGATACAAAGTAAATCAGCACAGTCAATACTTATTACATTTGTGTCCCTATCTGAAATTGTGCGCATTTGAAAAGAGAACCATAAAGCACAATTCTATAATAAAATGGAACACTCTACATTACCCTGAGCAATGAGGAGCTGCGCTACAACAACCGAGGATTTTTAAGAATTAGAAGCCTTCATTTGATGGCTCTGTATTACTAAAGGTAAACAGTGTACTAGCATGTCCGCTACACCGCAAGATAGGAAATTTAATTTCATATCTAAACATGAGAAATTCAAACATGATTCATGCATTTTTGGTAAAGTGGTGGTGGTGGGGGAGCGCAATAGGTTTACGATCAGCAACAATTAAGGGAAAAAAAATTGGTTAATTATGAGTTGAGATAAAATTGCTACGTTATGCAAAATAGTAAAATGAGCGACATTTACCATTAAAACACTGGATCCACTTCCGACGTTCGTCTCTCTGCCCACCCACATCAAACATGCTAAGAGAAGAAAAAGTATTTTATGCAAGACATTATGTACAGAATTATTCTTTGCTTTCTCTCATTAAAACAAAATAAATGCATCTTTCTTTACCTTACAGAACTGCACTTGAATTGTCTTATGATACAACAAAATGTATAATATACTGATTAGTTGGCCAAATCAGCAGTGCTCCAAAATCATGGCAATTTAGCTGTCTATGAAAACTAAATTTTAGTACATTTACTAGTGGGCAGCCATAAACATTCACTAAAACATAAGGACAAAAGCCTAGATCTTTAGTGTCTCAGGTCAGTCAGAAGAAGGAAATACATAGTACTCTGAATAAGTAAAAAGTAATGAGTAAAGCTGACAAGCTTGTTAAATACATAAAATTCACTCGAGTTCACACGTTTTTAAAAATATAGCAAGGTAACCAGGGGTCGAAATTAACCTTTGAATGTACTTGCCCTCAGGGCAACCAACCCCAAAAATTTACTTGCCCGCATGCATGTATCAGTTGCCCTACTTTTTTGCAGGTTGACTGGGTAAGTAATTTGCATAAAAAGCAATCTGGATGTATATTAGAGTATGCAATAAAATTTTTCAACTTGTTTTGCCATTGTTTGATTACTGATTGATAGAAATAAAGTTATAACACTCATGTGTGTTTGGTGTTTATTTCATCATGATGAACAGTAAAACAACTAAGTATAACTACTAGTATCTTCTATTAAAGATGTTAAACAGTCAGAAAACATCATGTCATCATGGTCAAGTGTAACTGATCAAATCAGAATTAAAAATCAGTCCAAAAAGACGCTTCATTCGTTCTAGCCTACGTGACAGTGGCGCCTCATGTGAATAATCATATCATGTAGCGCCATCTCGCGAATGGAAGCGTCAACTACCGCAACGAACCAAAGTCAAGGACAAATGAAAGAGAAGACGGGAAAAATAAGTTTTCGTTCTGTTTCTGTTAGGAATCACAACTTAATTTTTCTTGGTAAAATAGACAAACACAGTTGTCCAATGGACAACTAGTGATAATTTTATCGTTGCCCGAGTACAAGAATGACTTGCCCATGTCCGTCGGTACATGCTTAATTTCGACCCCTGGGTAACGCTGATGTGATTTGATCAAAACAGGCCTTTTACATAGAAATCTAAAGACTTAAGATGGAACCTGACTATCAAGTTTTAACCTTTACTGTAGTGCCCAGAAATCTATGGATTTAGACCGAGCTATACAACACAAGGATCCATGCACTCCTTCAGACTTCTTTATATTCACACATCACATCAAATGGCATTCGCGTTAAACTGATTCTTCTTTGAGACAAGACCCTGGGATCAGAGAACCACACAAGCCAACAGCACTTTATTTATTTTACAAACAATTCAAATGTCAGGCACATTAAAAGTATATAGAATACATTTTAAAAAAAAAAAAAGGGAAAAAACCCACAGGCTGAGTCTAAGACAAAAGACCGAACTAGAATATATTAAATAACTAGGAACTCAAATATTCTCACCTCATGGGCCAGTGTTTCCAAGATAATCTCATAAAAGCCATTATATTTACGATAACATTCCGAGACCATCTTGGAAACTGAGTACAAGGATTAGTGATTTTGGCCATTAGTTAGTGATTTTTAAATTATGGACCATTAGAATATTACAATAATAGCTTTTATATTCTAATAGTCCAAAATTAAAGAAATCTATCTACGCTTCATAGAGTCCGCTCTAGGAGCCTTGTAAGAAATTGTGTACTTAAAACACAAAGCTTAGGAGGAGTAAGTCTCTATCTCAGGATAGCCGATGGAACTATATTACACTGCCCTCTGGTGGTTATTCACACATTACTCTAGGCTAGTGCTTCACATCACAGCTACAGTATCCCAGGCACCAGTGAAGATCCCCTTTACACTCAAGAAAGCCAGTACACAGAAAAACACAAGATGAAGAGAGGAGTTTGCTTATCACTTACTGGAAGTTTACTTTGTCCACCTGGAATCTGGTCTCAAAAATACCAGAGGTCAGAACTCTGCATCTGAGCAGGTCCTAAAAGACAAGCACAAAACTGTTACAATTTCCTCCCCCTATTATGCCTCTGGTTTCGCTATGGCAGGGTTCAGGTAATAAAATACTGAACTTTTTTTGTACCAGTACTCATGAGATATGATCTTTAGTGGCACATTACTGATCTGAAAGCAAGCCAGTGAAACATGGATAACATTTAAACGTGAGGAGATCATTGCAAAATTAGTTTATTGTAATCATATTTTAATCTTAGTCCAGGGGTTTGAACATTATGCGCAGTAACATTCAGCGGTGTGCAACTGGTAGCTTTTAACTACAGTTCTAGTATAGTACTGCTACAATTAAAATGTGGTGGCTATCATTGTGCCATATTAGAACACCCACAAGATGTAAAAATATTTAAGTGAGGTCTTAATTCTGTCAGTAAACAGGTAAGGCAAAGATATTGATACCTGTATGCCATCTACCAGTAAGAGAGAAAACAATCCATTCATATAGCATGCATGATTTGAATTGTGATTTGCTGTTATACATCAAATTATTTTCCATTAGTACAAGGGGTGGGCAATTATTTTTTCCATGGGGCCACATGAGAAACAAAATTTTGTGGTGGGCCGGACCAAAAGGCTGAACTAAATTCTGCATAATATTAATTGTATTTCTTTATATAAAGCAATAAATAACATTGTTTTTACAAGCTGCTAAGACTGGTAAGAGTATGGAAAAAACGAGGTTGCCTTACAAAAAATGTCATTTATTTCAATCAAATTTCCCAAAACAATGGTTAACAAAATGTGAACGTTTGTTAACACAGACATCACAATATTGTCTTTCTACTCCACATATCAAGCAAGATACATCATATTATAATGATGCAGTGTCGATTCGGTGTAGGTATCAGATCTAGAGATCGGCTCAGGCTCCGGCGCCTGCTGGTGACATCACATTGTGATTGGCTGGACCGTTTGAAGGATGACGTACAAGTTTGTGGTTGGTCTGGACAAATTACGGAAGTAGTTATCGCGGGATTTCATGTCATTTTCATGTCGCACGCATTGCGTTTTTGTTGAACACAACTTCAAAATAAAAGCAATGCACATTCAGTCCATGCATGAGGTAAAATTAGAAAATACTAGGGCTGTAACGATATGCGTATCGAAATCGAGATACGCAGAGCCACGATCCGTATCGCAATACAAGAAGGCAGAATCGCGGTACACCCTTTCAAACTTCTCAGCCCAAAAACAGAGGCGCTTCCAAACTTCAATTTATGAATACTTTACTTTTTATTTAAATTACATTTTAAACTTACTTAAATTACTTTTATTTTTTTGTATCCATTAGTAAGTCGTTTTTTCGCCAACCTGCGACAATCTTCTGCGAGTCACGCAACGTCCACACTCGCCACTGGCAGAGCATTCATTTCTTTTAAGTGGTGGCCATTCTGGTTGCGACGCAGGGAGCGAATCTGTAAACAAGCAGCTCATTGGCTGGCTAGGTGTGCCACAAGCCAATCACAATCACTTGACCGGAAAGGCATGCAGTGCTGCCAGATTGGGCAGGTTTAGGTGCTTTTTGGCTGGTTTTGAACATATTTTGGGGTGGAAAACGTTAGCAATATCTGGCAACACTGAAGGCATGTCTGCTTGGGCGGAAGCCTTCTGCGGCAGTTACATTTTGACACGCGAGCAATGTTTGACTATAAAAATTCCGTAATTTCCATCTGTTTTCCGCGATCACAGAAAATCATTGGCCCTATGAGAGAGAGACCGTGAGAGAGCCACCCCCCAAAAAAAATCTTAACGGATTTACACGATTTGGAAAAATGACTTTCAGAACCGAAAAAAACAGCTTCCGGCTCAACAGTATTATTTTGAGAAATAAAACAATCTTTGGATATACATTTGTTCATTTTTGCATACATATTACTCACTCTGCAGTGGTCCGAATTATGTGTTATTAAATAGTTAATGCAAGTAAGTAAATGTTAATAAGTCAAATTTACTACTTTAAAACACTTTAAAAAAAATCGTGGGCGTATTGAATCGTGGGTCAAAAATCGCGATACGAATCGAATCGTGAGTTGGGTGTATCGTTACAGCCCTAGAAAATACGTTTATTTTGTAATTTCTAATTAACCTTACGCGGGCCGATCAGAATGAACCAAAGGGCCGGATGCAGCCCGCGGGCCGTAAAATGCCCAGGTCTGCATTAGTACTTTCAAATGTCAAGTTCTTTTAGGTTTACTGTTTTAGGTTATTGGCAAAAGAGATTAACATTTTGTTCTTGGGGCAATGCTAAGCTAAAATGTAGTAAACGACATAATTCATTCAGAAAACAATTGAGGCACTCACCTGGTCAGATGGTGTGTAGTCACTCTGCTGCACAATGTCTATTTTGTCTAAAAAGCTGTTGGGGGGGGGGGGGGGGGGAAGAAGAGAGAGAGACACTAAGAAATCTGAAACCCAGATCATGGCAAATACAAATGATTAAGATCTCATCCCCACACAAATTAATTCAGATCCAATTACTAATTCCCCCCGACATGATGCCCTAGTTGAGCTGTACTCCATCTCCAGACATCTTTCGCCTTATTTTGATGAAGGAAACACACCTCTGACTGGTTTAATAGGGTGATCTATGAATGTAATCCACAGTTTTAAATAATTTGACAGACTTAATTCAAAGCTACAAAAAGGTAAACTTAAGGGCTGGAATGGCCAAATATTCCTTAATGTTAAAATTTCAGAGTTCACTTGAATAATTTAATAAGAAACCCAGGCGCAGAAAAACAGACTCTTCTGATGGACACCCAAACAAACGTGCTAGTGCAGCTCAAAATCAGAATATCATGAAAGTTACTTTTTTAGATTACTATAAAAAAAAAAAAAAAAGTTTTTCATTTGTTCCTTCCTCTCTACCTACATACATACCACCAACACCATACCTTTTTGAAGATTATGGCTTGTAGCTCATGAAAATCAGAAATCCAGTATCTCAAGTTATTAGAATTTTCCCTAACAAATCAAAAAAGGACTTACAATGCAGAAGTGTCCAAATTCTGTTCATTTATACACAATACTTGGTTAGGGCTCCTTTACCATAAATTACTGCATCAATGCAGCATGGCATGGAGGTGATCAGCTTGAGGCACTGCTGAGGTGTTACTGAAGACCAGGTTGCTTTGATAGCAGCCTTCAGCTCATCTGTATTTTTAGGTTGGGCATTTCCCCATCTTCCTCTTGATATGCCATAGATTTCCCTATGATGTTCAGGTCAGGCAAGTTGGTTGGCTAATCCATCACAATAATATGGCCAGCAAACAATTTGGTAGTAGATTTGGCACTGTGGGCAGGTGCGAAGTCCTGCTGGAAAAGGAAATCAGCATCTCCATAAAGCTTATAAGCAGATGGATGCCTGAAGTGCTCAAAAATCTCTTGGTAGACTGCTGCATTGACTTGAGACTTGCTAAAAACACAGTGGACCAACACCAGCAGGCACCCCAAAATCACCAGACTGCAGAAACTTCACATGGGACTTCAAACACCTTGGATTCAGTGCCTCTCCACTCTTCCTCCAAACTCTAGGACCTTGATTTCCAAATGAAGTGCAAAATAATCCTTCCTTCTGAAGAGAGGACTTTTGACCACTGAGCAACAGTCCAGTTCTTTCTCTCCTTGACCCAGGGAAGACACTCCTCACATTCTCTCTGGTTCAGGAGTGGCTTGATCTTAGGAATGTGACAGTTGTAGCCCCTTTCCTGAAAACATCTACGCGTGGTGGCTCAATGCACTGACACCAACCTTAGTCCACTCCTTGTGAAGCTATCCCAAGTTCTTGGATTGACTTTTGACAATCTTCAAGGCTGCAGTCATCCCAGTTGCTTGTACACCTTTTCAACAATGACCTTCTGTGGTTTACCCCACTTGTGGAGGGTGTCTGGTCGTCTTCTGGACAACCATGAAGTCAGCAGGATTTCCCCCTGATCGTGGTTGCATGTACTGAACTGGACTGAGAGATGCATGGGATTTATACTGTTTGAATAGTAACGTACTCAAACTTGAAGTGAAGTACTCATAATTTGAGATACTGGATTTCTGACTTTCATGAGCTATAAGCCATAAAAAAAAAAAAAAAAAAAAAAAAAAAAAACCCCTCCAAATTTCTGTGTGCGCAATGAAGAGAATATACGAAAGTTTCTTTATGAATTAAATTACGGAAAAAAAGGGAACTTTTTCACAATATTCTAATTTTGAGATGCACCAGTAGTCTATCTTCAAGGAGCTTAAAAATATTCTCTACAGTGCATGAGTCATGTAGCGACAGAACTAAAATCACTAAAGTCAAAATTAAACTGAGGGCTTTAGGTGTTAGCCTAGTTTGTCTGATTGCACTGCCCCAACTGTATCACAGTTATGTTATGTTTTCTCTTCTGCCTGGTAATGCATTTTAAACAAATTTTTGTACTAGGCTATGATCCAGAGATGCACATCAACACACTCGTATCTAATGATCAAGTCTTTGATCAGTCGTGGCTATTTAAAAAAAAAGCGCACACATGATTTACATCACATGACCGTCTTTCCTGAAATGTGTCTCCATTGTGGTCAATTTCAAATGACTTGGTGTTTGAGCACATAGTGCACTACATAGGATGGAAAAACCACCTCTCATTACCTACATAGTGTAGTGTAATGAGATCAATTAGAACACCAAAGAGAGACATGAATACCAAAGTAATGAAAAACTACTCGAGTATTCAAATTATTCCAGCCAGCCCAATGAAATGTAAAAACGAACCCGTGGTATGGTTGTTTTGTTGTTGGTACCAGATGGGCTGGTTTGAGTATTTCAAAAGCTGCTGATCATCTGGGATTTCCACATACAACAGTCCCTAAAGTTTACATGGAATAGTACAAAAAAAAAAAAAAAAATCATCCAGCAGTTCTGCAGGCAGAAAGAGAAGGTCCAGAGCTGACAGGAAGGTGTTGGTTATTCAAATAACTACAGTTATAGTAAAATCATAGATATAGTTAGACATACAGAAGAGGATTTGAGATATTTGAACAATCTTCTCTTCACTCCCATCTTTTGAAAGTTACACATGTCCAAACATTTTTCTCTCCATTCCAGATTTGGTCCCCCTTTGCAGTTATAGTAGCCTCCAAACTTCCAGGAAGAGTTTCTACTAGATTTTAAGACGTGGCTGCAGAGAGTTGTCCATTCAGCTACAAAAGCATTAGTGAGAACAGACACTGACATTAGGCGAGAATGCCTGGGACACACTGCCATTCCAGATCATCCCAAAGATGTTCACTGGGGCGGAGGTCAGAGCTCAGAGTTCTTCCCCTCCAACCTTGGCAAAACGTGTCTTCATGAAACGGAGCCTTGTGCTCTGGGACACCATCATGCTGAAACACGTTTGGACCCCTTTGTTCCAGGGAAGGGAAATCTTAACGCTACAAAGACATTACCTAAGTTGTGTGCTTCCAACTTTGTAGCAACAGTTTGGGGAAGAACCACATATGGATGTGCCGGTCAGGTGTCCACAAACTTTTGGCTATATAGTGTACATGTTTTGATTTGCTTCTCTATTGCTCCCCATCAGTCATGCCATGTTGTTCTACTGAATGTAAAGGTTGATACAATTCACTTGCACCACTCTATAGATACTCACTACTGTGCACAGTCAATCAGCTGATACTCATTGGAACGCTCATAACAGGCCTTCACTCCATCATCCTGCCATAGTTTTTTTGCATTCTCGTAAAACTCCTAAAAAGAGAGATGAAGGAAATTAGTCATAGTGAAACCACAAAAAAAAAAAAAGCCAAGCATTAAAAAGAGGTCAGTCATTTTATTAGTGTCCAGGACTGTGCATTTATTAATATTCATTAAAAACAATTTAATTAGGGTTAGTAGTAAAGTTGACTCAAGACAGAACATCATAATTTCAGACATTAATATACAGGAGGGGGGAAAAAAAAATAATCCACACAACCAGATTTGCTTAGCTGGACTAAAGCTCTTGCCCTCAGATGAAACACGCCTGGACCCGTGATCATGTGTCTGCAAGACACAGGACTCTGTCTCATGTGAGGGCCATCACATGCCCTTTTGCACTGATCCCAGCTTGCTTTACACTCTTCACATAGGCCACAGTTTAGTCCCAAATTAAAGCTTGCATATTGGCAAGTCATACATTATTAAAAATTTGTTGGAATGGCTTATTTCTCTTTAAAAGGGAACATGTGAAAAACACCTCACTTTCAGTGCTTGTGCACATTTTGGTATCTGGAGTGCCTAGCAACCCACAAACTAAAATCAGACAATCCAGTCACAGTTTCTTTTAGGTTGCCCATTTCAGAAAGCATGTGCTTCAACAAGCAGTTCATATTTGGCGCCCATTTCTATGTCACAAGGAGTTCATTAGAATTATGTTGCCACCTCGTCTGAGTATCTCCACTAATGGCTTGAGAACTGCCTTTGCGAAAGAATAATGACGAACAGGTTACCCGGTTGTCCGGTGGGTGGAGGTCTGTGTTGGCAGTGGCTCATTGCTTAAAAGAACAGGCACTCAAAATCAGCCATTTCGAAATGGGCTGTTCAGACAGGGCAAGAAGGGAGGCTGTTGTGCTTTATCCATATATTTTGAATAAAGCATGTTACAGACATTTTATTAAGACCTCAGGGAACTGTGTCAACTTGTGGAAAAGGGGTATAATGTACCATCTTGAAGACCACTTACTTCAGGTATTGGAAATATCAAATCTCTCAGAAATAACATCACATGCAGGAAAAGAAATCCAAGACTCTGGATGCGTGCTAGTGGTCTTGCTGTTCATATTCATCCATTTTATTCTCTCAACAAAACTGTATAGTACACTGCAATTCATCAAGTGTGTGTTTATTTTTATTATAAATAAAAGGTGTAGTAGTAGTACTGGAAAATAAGAATCCAGAAAAGTGAGAGTATGATCCATCTAGATTTGATCATTTTTACATTTAGAGCAGAGTCATGTGAAGTCTTTCACACCTAAATATTTTTCACATTTAAGGTCTCAGAAGCAATATCTTATACCTAAAGAATTCTAATCTGTAAATTAAACAGGAAAATGTATTCTATCACAAGAACTTCTTGACTTGTGTTCATATTGTGATCGTCTTTCATTCAGACCAAATGCCTGGTTAATACAATAAAATTTCATCAAAAATGTGCCACTCCCATAAATGATATAAAGACATAACGGTCGCATTTGCTTTATTTCTTCATTGCACTAGCTTGCTTAGGAAGCAATGGAATCATGGCAGTGAGCTTTTGGGACTTTCCTGCTAAGCATCTGACCCTGAGGACTATGGGAGCTTGGAGCACTTCAAGACCTATGAAGACCCCTGAGGCTGTTAATGAGCAAGAGGGAGAAAGGTGCAGAGGGAGCAACTGTTAATTAACCTCCTCCAGTTAAATCCCTTAAAGACTCACTTTGCACATACAGAAAATCCCCATGGAGCCAACTAATATTGCATTACTACACCCATAGTTGATAAAATTCATTCTCCAAATGTCCCATATGAAGAACTGGATTCAATATCATCTCACTACGATTGGCTGCATCTTCTATTAAACCTCGTGGGATGGAATACGACAGCAATGAGTGACAAAATGCATGTCAAATAGCACGGTGGCCGTCATTGCTTTAAATCCCCCAAGACAAACTGCGGGGATAGCATGTTTAAAAAAAAAAAAGCAGCTATAAGACTTCTTTATAAAAGGCTAATAAAAGGAGTGCCCAGAATAATAAACAATTTATATTTGAATTAAAAAAAAAAAAAAAAAAAAAAAAAAGACATGGTGCATTAAGACTGTAAATCCCAGCCATGTTCCTGGAGATATTTTATTTGCATGAAGACAGTTGTGCTTAAATAAATGAGAAAATTAAGGGACATGCGAGAGAACATCACAGCCTAATAAGCTCGGCCCAGTAAAATTGTAATACACGTTTATTACCAAACAATTATTAATACACAATACTTAGCTGAAACATAATGCATTGCAACACATTCCACAAAATGGTCTGCATTTTATTACTAACCCAGGACCAAAGACACACAAAGCGATACTTCATTACTTGAGAAATAAACTTTTAGATAAAAAAAAAAAAAAAAAAATGATGTTTTCTTCCTGTACTCCCTTCTCTTGGACTGTTTTAGCTTGGTAACATTTTTACAACCACTTTTACTAGCATAAGGACATGTTTCTGATGGAAACTACAAAGCACAGCTGTAACTCATTCTGGATAAGTCAAAGAGGGCAAATTTAAATCTCTTCTGAACTCTATTTTCCGCTGTTCCAACCTAATACTTACAGATGTGAACTCAAAGTTCTTCTGATTAGGTAAATTGGTGATGTATTCGAGTCGCTGTTGGTTTTCTGCACAGGCGACCTGGACAGGCGGAGCAAGAGTACTCATAGCAGCAACTATGGTCTGTAAACGAGAGAAGATTAACAGGGTTAGTGTCAACACAAATCGCTCACTTGCACACAATGAAGCATAGAAACTCTATACAGAGCTATTCAGCTTATTCTACGTCCTAAGTAAATGGGCATTCCCAAACATATTGGGTATATTAAGCTCCAAAAATATAAAGTAGAGAAAATATGCCAACACGCATTTAATTTAATTAAAAAACAAAAAAAAACCCAGATTTCAATTTGGTCTCAGACCCCACTGTATATGGGCTGATCATTCTGGTGCCAAAATAGTTAAGTATACCGGTTTAACAGCATTACATCTGTGTCACTTACACCACAATCACTTTCATTATTAACCAAACATATTGGATTTAAGCTTACAGACCTCTATAGCCTCTTTTATATTGTTCTTAATATCTTGAATCTTCTGTTTCTTCTCTCTGCAATTAAAGAAATAAAAAAACACATTAGAAACTTTGTTTGCATTAGTCAAACTTTGGACTTACAGTGGGGCAAAAAAGTATTTAGTCAGCCACCAATTGTGCAAGTTCTCCAACTTAAAAAGATGAGAGGCGCCTGTAATTTACATCATAGGTACACTTCAACTATGAGAGACAGAATGGAGGGAAAGAATCCAGGAAATCACATTGTAGGATTTTTAATGAATTAATTGGCAAATTATTCGGTAAAATAAGTATTTGGTCACCTACAAACAAGCAAGATTTCTGGCTCTCACAGACCTGTAGCTGCTTCTTTAAGAGGCTCCTCTGTCCTCCACTCGTTACCTGTATTAATGGCACCTGTTTGAACTCGTTATCAGTATAAAAGACACCTGTCCACAACCTCAAACAGTCACACTCCAAACTCCACTATGGCCAAGACCAAAGAGCTGTCAAAAGGACACCAGAAACAAAATTGTAGACCTGCACCAGGCTGGGAAGACTGAATCTGCAATAGGTAAGCAGCTTGGTGTGAAGAAATCAACTGTGGGGGCAATTATTAGAAAATGGAAGACATACAAGACCACTGATAATCTCCCTCGATCTGGGGCTCCACGCAAGATCTCACCCCGTGGGGTCAAAATGATCACAAGAACGGTGAGCAAAAATCCCAGAATTACACGGGGGGACCTAGTGAATGACCTGCAGAGAGCTGGGACCAAAGTAACAAAGGCTACCATCAGTAACACACTACACTGCCAGGGACTCAAATCCTGCAGTGCCAGACGTGTCCCCCTGCTTAAGCCAGTACATGTCCAGGCCCGTCTGAAGTTTGCTAGAGAGCATTTGGATGATCCAGAAGAGGACTGGGAGAATGTCATATGGTCAGATGAAACCAAAATAGAACTTTTTGGTAAAAACTCAACTTGTGTTTGGAGGAGAAAGAATGCTGAGTTGCATCCAAAGAACACCATACCTACTGTGAAGCATGGGGGTGGAAACATCATGCTTTGGGGCTGTTTTTCTGCAAAGGGACCAGGACGACTGATCCGTGTAAAGAAAAGAATGAATGGGGCCATGTATTGTGAGATTGAGTGAAAACCTCCTTCCATCAGCAAGGGCATTGAAGATGAAACGTGGCTGGGTCTTTCAGAATAACAATGATCCCAAATACACCGCCCGGGCAACGAAGGAGTGGCTTCGTCTAAGAAGCATTTAAGGTCCTGGAGTGGCCTAGCCAGTCTCCAGATCTCAACCCCATAGAAAATCTTTGGAGGGAGTTGAAAGTCCGTGTTGCCCAGCGACAGCCCCAAAACATCACTGCTCTAGAGGAGATCTGCATGGAGGAATGGGCCAAAATACCAGCAATAGTGTGTGAAAACCTTGTGAAGACTTACAGAAAACATTTGACCTCGGTCATTGCCAGCAAAGGGTATATAACAAAGTATTGAGATGAACTTGTTATTGACCAAATATTTATTTTCCACCATAATTTGCAAATAAATTCTTTAAAAATCAGACAAATGTGATTTTCTGAATTTTTTTTCCTCATTTTCTCTCTCATAGTTGAAGTGTACCTATGATGAAAATTACAGGCCTCATCTTTAAGTGGGAGAACTTGCACAATTGGTGACTGACTAAACACTTTTTTGCCCCACTGTAAGCATGGACCAAGATAGCCTGGAGCTGTTGATTCATCTAAGACTTGTTCAATGTTTGGGTCTGTTTTAACAAATGAAATAAGATTATTACACTATATTTATATTTATTTATATATATATATATATATATATATATATATATATATATATATATATATATATATATATATATATAAAACCAAGATTCAAAGCAAAAGCAATTTTAGGAAAGATGCTCTTGAAAACTTTGTCCTTCAATTGTGCAACATGCATTTTTCACAGAAAATGAAGTACAAAACTACAATGTAATTGGGGGGGGGGGGGGGGGGGAAGATCCCTTTCTGCTGGATTATTCAAAGGTTTAGTGACTTTCACTGCCAAACTTGTTTATTTAGTCAAAATAGGCACAAGTAAACTAGGCATATTTTCGCACAAAGTGAAACAATTTGATTTGGAATACAGTAGGTTATTTAATCTTCATTTAAATCAGGCAAGCCCTGGCCAGTGCACTAGCTACTACAATAGACGTAGGAAAACACCGATGGTGAAATTCATTATGGACATTTCAAACATTCCTGCAAGTTATTCCATGCGGAATGCAGACACTATTTGATAGCAAGTGTGATGAGCATGATATCTGGCATTTGTTATGAATCAACAATTCTAGTAATCTGAAGACGACCAAAATGCCACCTGTAATTTAAAAGAGAGGAAAAAAAAAAAAAAAGCTTAAATTTTTTGGGGGGATATTTAGGAAAAGTGAATACCCTTTCCAAAACAAACATTCTGCATAACTGATTTATTGTTTGAATTGTTTAAAGATTAAATTTTTCCCCCCCATTTCCGGTTGAGTACACCATGCGCATTCTGGCTGCCACTTCTCACCGGAGCTTATTTTATTTTCTCTTTTTTGTGTAGTTTGATTTTTGAGTGTTTTGTCCACCGGTTGTGGTGTAGCTCCGGACCCAGTTTTGGGCGTCGATTCTCCCCAGACCATGGGTGATGCCGGTGCTGCTCGCTATGGACTGCAGTGAGCTTGTTGCTCATTTTAACATCATGATTGTCCAGTGCTCTGTGATGTTCTGAGCGATGTTGCTCGGTGGCATCACAGTGGCTGTGCAGGCGGTTTGGGACATACCAGCACTCTGCGTGGTGGTGCGTCTGTGCTCGCTTTATGGATCCATGGCGTGATATTCTGAGTGACGTTGCCCGGCAGAGTCACTGCGGCTGCGCAGGACTTGCTTTCGTGCGCCTTTTGGTGGGACTGTGGCTGCTACACCATTGGAAGGACACCCTGACCTTTATTTAGTGGACTATTTTTTTCCTCCCTCCTAAAATTGTAAAGTGCCCTTGGGTTTTGAGAAAGGCACTATATAAATCGAACAACTTATTATAAAAGTAGTTTGAGTTTTGTATTAGCTAGTTACCTATGGGTCTACACTGCAAGGTGCATCTTTGCAACAATTAGGATAAATGCATCTTTAAGAAAACTTGCATTATAAACTGATTGGATTCTAAAAATTCATTGTTTTACATTAAATGTTCACTGCCTAGCCAAAGGGGAAAGAAAAGTAAATAAATAAATCCACACACTAATTTCACTGGACCACATTTAGCTTTGATTAAGTCACTTTCACCGTGACATTGTTTCAATAACCATATGCAACATCATTTATTTCCATCCAGAGCTGCATTCATTTTTTTGCCAAGATCTTAATGATGGGAGAGTCTGTAAACCACTCAAAAGTATTTTCCTGCACATCCCAAATACTTTCAATTGGGTGAAGGGTCAGGACTCTGTGGTGGCCATTTCATATGTGAAAATTATTCTTCATGCTCCCTGAACCACTCCTTCACAGTCTGAGCCCATGCCATTTGCGGGGGGAATTCCTTTGATGGGAACCTGGTCATTCAGTATATTCAGGTCATCAGCTGACTTCATTTTAAATAGCCATACATCATTGCTGAATCTCGACCAGACCAACTGAAGCAACCCCAGATCATAATGCTGCACCATGTACCATGGGTGCATCACTTCATGTGCTACCCTTCTTAACCCAACATGCCCATTGCTCTGAAATAGGGCAACTCTAGATTAGTCTGGCCACATGACCTTTTTCCATTGCTCCAGTCCAATCTTTATGGTTCCTGGCAAACTGAAACCTTTTCCTTCCGATTAGCCTCACTAACAAGTGGTTTTCTTATGGCCACACAGATTTTTAGTCCAAATCTTGAGTTGTCACATGGTGCATGTGAAAATGCCCTTACTTTCATGATTAAATAACAGTTCTACTGTTTAAAAAAAAGAAAAAACAAAAAAAACCCAACTTCAAGCATTTAAGTAATCTCTGATCACGGTCAGTCAAGATTTGTTTGACCACCATTTTCTCTGCGAATTTGATGGCTCACCACTATCCCTCCAGGTTTTAATGTGTTGGACAGTTCTTAACCCAACTCCAGTAATTTCAGAAATCTCAGTTTTCTTTGCTTGATGCAGGCCAATGATTTGATCCTTCTGAAATGCAGTAAAATCTTGTGACCACGGGATACATCTTCGGACATGGTTGGTAAAGAAATGAGAAGCTACTCACTGCATCAATTAGGGTAAAAAAAGATTTGTCAGCTGAGAAACATTAAATCAATCATTTCAGTATTTAGCAAATCCAAGCCTCTTTTGCTGGACATTGTATAATTTCTTTCCTCTTAAATCAGTGATGGATGATTTTTGATGGAAGGTACTTTTTTTTTTTTTTTTTAATATCCAAGATGAGCTATCCCCAAACCCCCACCCAACTGTAAACACTCACTCCACTTAAGCCAGACAACATTAAATGTGCTTGTATTCCTTGCAAAGAATCCGTAAACTGCACAAAATTCATTTTATTAAAAAGTTCTCTAACTAATAAAAGCCTGCAAGTGCTTATAGATTGCATAATCATGCACTGCTAGGTTACATGAATTATAATGAACAAAACTCAGAGCTAAACTCCAAAACATACCGTTACATGAATACTTACTCAGCATTGAAGCCATTAACATGCAAAATCCGCATCTGCTTGACAATAGTGCTCTTCCCAGACTCTCCCGCACCTATAGAGAGAGAGAACTTGCTCTTAATCAAAGATAGCTTACATTACAATGTTTATGATTTAAGAAAATGGGAACTCCTACATTTATGGGTCATTTTGAACCAACAAAAATCAGCTTTTACTGCTTTATGCCTAGTTGTATAGATTTCACAACCAGTTCTAACAGTTCTACAAAGAATGTGTTTCTATCACTCAACGTGTATGTGGGGACTTGTCACCATCTAGCAGTCTTTGGAAAAAAGCTAATGTCAGGCAATGCACAAGATGACACCAAACGCTTCATTCATCGACAGATTCTAACTCGCAATTCTCCATCTTCCGACCAGGAAAAACAAAGAAGCCCCCCAACTTGTAATTCCTACTCGGGATGGCCCCCTCAACTCCAAGTTCAGTCAGTGACATTAATTTAACCTGGTTGTGCACCGCATCAGCAGTAACCAAAGTAGCTCTTAACGTTAAACGGGTTATGCGCCATCAACAAGACACACTATTTGCTATTAAATACAACATTTCTACAACCTATAACATGGCACTTCCCTGTAAATACTATATATTTTGCACTTTTGCTTCGATGCTAACTGCATTTCATTGGCTTTGCACAATGACCAAGCTGAATCTAATCTAAAAATAAATAAATATACTATATAGATCACTGTTCTGAGAGGAACATGCCCCACTCACAGTTAGCTGGCTAGCTTGTTGCTAAAAACAATGAACACTGAAACATCCATAGTCCCACCCCGGGTCCGAGTTCCAAATGCTGATGTCAGTTGAATGCAGCATGAAGTACAAATTATACTTGGGGGGGGGCATACAAAACCTGTGCACCAGGAACGCTTGTTTCCTGGACTGCTGGGTTGCAATACACAGAAGGGCCAAACCCGCATGCACATGGCTAATGATACCAAATCTTTGACAGAGCAGAAACACTCATGGAAGAAACCACCAGGGTGCTATGACCTCCAGCGAGCGCAGTAGTGGAACTTACAAGCCATCTCAGTGCGTCAGGCATGACACTCCAACGTCGCTGGGAAGAATTAGCAGTAGGGGAGAAAAAGTGTGTAGTGCAGAGAGGGCCAGCGCATTGGTCTCCTACTGAACCACTGTGTACAGCCCCAACAGACAAGTTATCCTTAATAGACAGAGAGAGATACTCGGGCAGGAGGGGTGTTATGTCGGGATGGCGGAATTCAGATAACGTAGCAGGCTCAGCAGCAGACAGCATGTAGTGTGGTGAAGGAAAACCACTCAACCCCATTACTGGGACATAGCCCCAGGTCTGCTAGTTGGCATACATGTAAAAAGCAGGTTAACTGAACATTCTCAGCAATAAACAGCACACACGTGCGTGCGTACAGAGAGGTATAAATAAATAAAAATAAATAAATAAATAAAATAAATAAAACGGCCACAACGCAAGCAGCATTTAGCCAGGCCTGCTAGCAGGCTAGGCGATGAGATTACATGCTGTTACTGAACACAGGAAGTTGTTAGATATAAATTCTCACTGGATCAAAAATATGCTGTGTTCGGGAAAAATTAAGTGCTTAAAATAGAACTGTAGTTTTGCACAATTTAGAAATCATTGTAATGGGTCTCCATAAATTGGCATTAAATTATAATAAAATAAGCAATCAATTATAACTCCCATTTCTGCAACATGTCCCACATCATTAATGTAATAGACCTTAACAATAAAATACTGCTGTAAGCCCTACTATCAGAAGAGGAGTTATTTGATGTTCTCATCCCCCACACCATTTTTAAATGTCAATTGGGGTGGACAATGTGACAAAAATATCACACCGCAATTCGAAAACATTTCCATGACACATGACGAGCATTACAATAGACTGAACTTGCTATGAACTTCCAGCAAAACTAATGTTTTACAAGAAAACTTGTTGGGGGGGGGGGGGGGCACACTGAGAAGGGGGGGGGGGGGATGCACTTGGTTTATTTATTTTATATATATATATATATATATATAAAGAAAAAAGTTTAACCTTACCATCAGCATTACTTTGTCAGCTTGTAAATATTTTTCAAAATACCCAAGACAAAATCACTGATCTCTCAGAAAACTATATTGTGGCAATCACATCATGTTGCCCAGCCCTATGGCTAGAAAAGTTTTTTTTTTTTTTTTGCTTTATACAGAATTTAATTTGCTAATGAGAAGTCAGTCAGTCATACAGACAGATGTGTGCGTTTTCATGGCATTACAGCTGTTACTTCCACCTAAGGTGAAGTCACATGCATTCCCACTACTGTATGTTATTGCACCCTCTGCTGTATAAACAATGCAATTACAACTAGTCGCAATCTGGAGCCGGTTTCACTAAGATAGACTATGACTATAACTTAGACAGAGGGTATAGTCGGACTTAGCATAGACGTCTAACAAAAACCGTTGCACAAAGCAGTTAAGACTCTGACTATAAGTCGTACTATGCCGCAAAGGATTGTTGGTAATTTAAGACTCTTTTCAAAACAACAACAAAAAAAAAAAAATGGCGGACAGCAACCGGTCAGTGCCGTTCACACACTCAGAGAATTTAGCCATTCTTGAAGAATTTAATTCCTACAAAGGGGTTTTGTTGGGGAAATTCAATGAGGAGTGTACCAACAAAAAGAAACATGAGGTGTGGAAAAAAAAATAAAAAATCACCGATGTGGTGAACAGCGTTAACCCCGCTGCGGTACGAGACGTGTCAGCTGTGCAGAAGAGGTTTAAAAATATGGTGCCAGAGGCAAAAAAGGAAATATACAAGCGGAAAACGGGACCCCCAACGGGAGGAGGGAAAGCGAAGAAACTAAAAGTCACCACCGAAATGGTGATAGAGATCTACGGAGGCGAGTCGCCGTTATTATCTACATCACTCCTCCATCTGCGCGAGTCTCTTCAATTTAAGTTGCAGTCTTTCCTTTTGGAGCGACTGCAACTTAAATTGAAGAGACTCGCGCTTAGAGTGATGTAGTAGTAGTGTGTGTGTGTGTGTGTGTGTGTGTGTGTGTGTGTGTGTGTGTATATATGAGAGAGAGAGAGAGAGAGAGAGAGAGAGAGAGAGAGATAAGTGATGAGCGGTGATGTAATTATATGCATAAATGAATTGATATATTTATATTATTTATATATATTTATATTATTTATAAGTAATAAAATGAATAAGCTGGCATTACACTGTTCTTTATTGGATACTTTATAGTTAGATTATAATAGCCTAAATTTGTGTATTACATACTTGCACTTCACTGCCTTAACATTTCAAGCTTTCTTGTAGTTATTGACATTGATGGCACTTATGGCTTGACTTTTTTTTTTTAAATTTAATTTTATTCATTTAAGAAAGTATGTCCAACAACAACAACAAACTGATTCACACACTTTCAGTTATTACCATGGTGATATAGCCCTTAGACCCATATTAGACTGGGGGGAGGGTGTCTTACTTTTTAAGCCTAAAATTAGACTTAAAAAATTAGTCTTAACTTTTGTGAAACTGTCTTACTTGCATTAGACTGGTCTATAAAGAAACTTAAGACCAATCTTAACCCATAGACCAGTCTAAACTACTTTAGTGAAACCGGCTGCTGGACTGTTTCTCATTGTTGCATGACATCTTTACATGCCTGCCAACAAATTAAAAAAAAAAAATAAATAACCCATGGCTGTAGTTGTTACACACGAGCATTTAGTCAGTTTATAATTAAAAAGACTTAAAAAAATTACCTGTAACCAAGCTCATGATTAAACTGAAATAAAATAAGCTACACATGCATTTGCCTTGTGTCGAGCAGCAGCTGAGGCACCTGCTGAATTCTTGTATAATCAAGTAGCCATGACGCTTCATTTTCCTAACTTAAGCCCCTGTTCATGTTTTGCCAGCAAATATATCCCATGTGTAGAAGGCTGGCACAACTTTATCTGTTCAGCGAGTATGGACAAGGGATGCCATCATGCATCAGAGAAAACTAGACTTAAGGTTTGTACAGGATGCAAAATAGGCTAAAAGGAAATGCATTCGCAGAGACGAGAACTTAATTTTTTTTGACCATCTTAAAGCTGCATCACCACATTTTCTGATGGACATTTAAATTGATCGCTAGTGAAACTTGGTCATCGCAACAGACTGACCATCAGCGAATTTCAATATCATTACAGGTCTTGGTTTGATAGGTCTGTATTGAACAGACTACATAATGAAGTAAACCAATTGTCATAAAATACTGATTAGGTCACATGAGCAGTAATAAAGATCTAAACTGCATCCTTCCAGACTCCTCCTCCAAAGCGACCTGTAACGGAGCTGAACAGCTGAGGGTTAAGAGTCTTGCTCAAGGATGTGACAAGTGGCAGTTTGGCAATACCGGGATTCAAACTCAACCTTCTGAATACCAGTGATGTGGCAATGTTCTGAAAGTAATTTTTAGGCCATTTAACAGACCCCACTTGAGTGAGAAACTCTGGTATCTGAAAAATCAATCATTCTCCTCTTTATCAGCAACATAATCTAAAATAATGACAGTTTTACATCCATTAGCATTTTCCCTCTTGTACGACAACCATCTAATACGACAACCATCTAATACAGGCAGGGGTGCAGATCTGATGTCGGGATTTTGGGGGGGGGGGGGGGGGGGGAACGACAAGTGATTTTTTTTTTCCCATATGCAACCATAAATCACAACTTCGTAGGAGGCTCGCCACATCATTTAAAAAAAAAAAAAAAAAAAAAAAAAAAGTACTGCACAAGGAATCATTTGTCTGAAAATACATTTGTTTGTACAATTCTGAATAATTTAGCGGATTTTTATTGGGGGGGGGGGGGGGGGGGGGGACGACAATTCACGTTTTTCAGAAATTGGGCAGGGAGGGTCATGTCCCCCCCGTCCCCCCTGGGATCTGCACCCATGAATACAGGGCTCAAAATTCATATTTTTTTTTTTCCGCCAGCCAGCCGGACTAGTTACCTTCCAAAGTAACTAGCCAAACAGTCAACTAGCCAAAATTTGTTCATGTATGAATTTTACTTCTGTCAAAAACACCACAAAAGAGAGAGTAGTTACCATTGTTCATGACTAACGTGCATTTCTTTCAAGACCCGAGTATTTTGATACTGTTGTTAAATACATAAATGAGACCACAGAGCACCATAATATAATCCAAAAAAAAAAATGCCAGATGACTGACCCCTTACTAGTTCTTTTAGGAGCCAATTCGTCCACTTCCATTTTTAATTTGTCGCTGAAATTGACAGAGCTTACACGGTAGCCTATGCAGCACCAGCAATTGCACGAACTGAGTCAGCGCTGTAAACCGAAACTAGAAAATCTTCCCGCAAGTTCCTTTCAGCACCTAGATGTCACCCGGGATTGGTTGGCAAATGCGTGACATTTCCCCCCCCCCAGGCAGCCCCTAATGTTACTGCCTGAGGGACAGGGAGAAAACCACCGGAAAATGTTTTAAACAAACGCAAGTCGGCAGATGACCATAAAATACTCGATAGTTACAATGCAATATGCATCTCGCACAGAATTTGAGATATATCGAGTATATTCGATATATCGCACAGCCCTAGCCTGAATCTTCGCTTCATATATATTTATTTTCAACTAGCCAGCCAGGCTGGCTAGTGACAAGAATTACCCACCAAATGACAAATTAAGTCGCCTCGGGCGACTGGACCACCGCGAAATTCGAGCCCTGTAATAATTCAGGCACATTTAGAATTTCATCTAGGGTTGGAGATTGATATTTCCATTTGTATCAAGAGAAAAGCTGCACCGACTGATACTTTTGGGCTAGAATTATTAAAAAAAAATAATAATAATAAATATATAATTATATATATATATATATATATATATATATATATATATATATATATATATATATATATATATATATACACACACACACACACATACACACACACCGTATTTTCCGGACTATACGTCGCTCCGGAGTTTAAGTCGCATCAGCCAAAAAATGCATTATGAAGACGAAAAAAAAACATATATACGTCGCACCGGACTATAAGTCGCACTTTTTTGAAGGGTTATTCTATCCATGGAATCTGTGATTGTATCTGATAAGCGGCGCGTGGTTACTGCGCGACTGCATTGTTTATTTAATAAACAAACAGCTGAGCAGTGATAACGTGCCCTTTGCCCTGTAAGTAGCCTAGTCTGATTATTTTAAATATCTACTACTATCTTTAATACTATCACTATCGTTATTACTAATAGCCTATATTATTATTATAACTAATATTAGTAGCCTATTACTGATGCATTAATCAGTTTGCTTTTAGATTATTTTTACCGGTAGGGCTTATTATCGCCCCATGGCTCTTTCATCTGTGTTATTAAAGCTGTAGTCATCATCGAGGAGTGTCATTCTTCATTTTTGTCGAATTTTATTTCATCAAATCAGAGGTCAAGTAGGCTATAGGTATATCATCTCCAAAGACAGGTACGGTAGTAAAAACAACAGTCTAGTGAAAAAAAAAAAAAAAAACTGCTTTTAAATCCCCTACTTAAATCCTTAAAATGAGTCATTTAACTCATGTCTTGTGTGATCTGATCTCCAATGGTGAAATAAACCAGTTGTGATGAGTACAGTCTGTTATTTTAGAAGATAAATGTAATATATAATTTAATATATAGACTAATAAAAATTAATATTTAATATAATATCACGACATATTACTGTCTAACTGTCACTAAAGCGTTTTCTAAGATCATAATGTCTGATATTATTATTATTATTTTACACACACAATAAGCGCATGTGCTTTAAGTTATAGTAAACCATCCCCCGCTTTTTTTTTTTTTTGAGTCGCCGGACCCACCCACCTCCTGCGTTCTGGGACCTCCCACTTTACAAATTAAGCACTGCCTAAAATCACTACATAACTTATTTAAATAACTATAGGCCTATCATTAATAATAAAACAGGTCAATCAAGTTTATCAAGCTGATGATTTCACTCAATCAGCAAATCCATTGAATTCCTCATCCTCGGTGTCGCTTCTGAACAACTCTGCCTCCAGCGGCAGATGAAGCGCCGTTTCCTCTTCTTCTGCGTGGCTGTCGTCAGACTCAGCATCAGCTCCAGTTATTCCGCGGTGAAAAAAAACAAAACAAAAACATATATACGTCGCACCGGAGTATAAGTCGCATTGCCAGACGAACCATGAAAAAAAAGTGCGACTTATAGTCCGAAAAATACGGTCTATCTATCTATCTATCTATCTATCTATCTATCTATCTATCTATCTATCTATCTATCTATCTATCTATCTATCTATCTATCTATCTCCCTCCTTTTAAAAAAAAAAAACGCTGTCAGACGGTACACTTATTTGCCAGACTGGTTTGATGGAGTAATCTAGGTAAGTCTTATGTCCAGGAATTGCATGCAACATTGTTGAGTTACTCAAGCTGAAACACTGATTTAACACAGAACTTCATCACAGCTGATAAGGGTCCTTCACATAACATCATAACTACAGATAAACTACGGTTTATGTGGCCATATTGCTGGGCAAGCTTTGTGTTCGACACTGACTGGCACAATGTACGAGTGACTGTAAGCCCAATTCAGTAAACCTCTATAGATAAACTTCTACAAGTTACATCTAAAAGAACAATGCCAGAAACCTGTAGTGCTTTTGGATGTAATAACAGATGTGGAGAGGAGCCTGGTTTAACATTTCACTGCTTCCTGGCAAACCCAGAAAGATGAGAAAAATGGCAAGCTGCAGTTAAACAAGACTGGATGCCAACAAAGCATTCTCGTGTGTGTGGGGACATTTATTTTTATTTCATCCACATTCACTGGATAAACAATTGCACGCTCTGACTGGCTACTCAACAACTAGACTATCAGCTCCTATACTGGGGGCGGCACGGTGGTGTAGTGGTTAGCGCTGTTGCCTCACAGCAAGAAGGTTCTGGGTTCGAGCCCCATGGCCGGCGAGGGCCTTTCTGTGTGGAGTTTGCATGTTCTCCCCGTGTCCGCGTGGGTTTCCTCCGGGTGCTCCGGTTTCCCCCACAGTCCAAAGACATGCAGGTTAGGTTAACTGGTGACTCTAAATTGACCGTAGGTGTGAATGGCTGTCTGTGTCTATGTGTCAGCCCTGTGATGACCTGGTGACTTGTCCAGGGTGTACCCCGCCTTTCGCCCATAGTCAGCTGGGATGGGCTCCAGCTTGCCTGCGACCCTGTAGAACAGGATAAAGCGGCTACAGATAATGAGATGAGCTCCTATACTGTGAGAAGAAAAACAAAAATGGCAGAGAGTGTTCCTAAACCAACTGAGGACGAAATAAAAACTACTTGAAAACAAAACCCCCCAAAAAAGCAAAGACACAGAATGAAAGTATTTGATGGTAAGAACGTATCTATTTTTCAAGAACTATTACACCATTTTTCACAAATTGCCACTATCGTTTTGCCAGCTTGCTTATGTTCCAAGTGGCAATTGTCAGACGTTTTGTATAAAAGATTATCAAATTCACAAAAAATGTTTAAAAAAAAAAAAGCTCCGTTTCTCAAAATCCAGTAAACGTGGATAGAATAAAACTGGATGTGGGCTTTCAACACGATACATTTTATTAGACCTAATGCTCAGCTTGAGTAGCAACATGTTTGTTATGTACCGAGAACGTAGATGAGGCTAAACAGCATAAAATATGCTAGATTTCAGCCCTGGCTTGTTTACTGCCATTAGAAGTCCACGTGAGCTTACCTCTATCATAAGGTATTTTTCTTTACTAGGCATTTCCCATAACATTCCAGCACAAAACCGGCCTTGAAATGGTGGAAGGCATATGTACTTCTATATACCTTCAGCATCTCTCCAATATACACAAGTCCTAAATACTAAATAGTTCAGGACGTCAGTGTCCAAAATCTGGTAGCTTTTTTGCCGTACACTTTTCAAATGGAATAAATACATTTGTGGGTAATTTACATGATCTGTGATGCCTGCATGTTTCAGCTTTTTGATGCAACACAATCTGCTGGTATAATATACATTTTAAATAATTTCAGAGATTGTACCGACTACAGTCGTCTCGATTTTCGTTATTAACTGTCGTGGCTATATTTTTCTTCGCCCAGCAGTATGGCAGAGGCTGAACAATTAAAAAAAAAAAAATAATAAAAAATCCATGTCAGCAGGGTTCTCCAGAAAATCTGAAGTAGCTGGCTCTGAAATTTGCGGTGGCAAACCCAGGATGCTAATGCTGGGGGGGGCATCCCCACCCCAGAAAATTTACATGCCTTCTGGTGGCTTCTGTTGCACTCTCCACTAATAAATTAGTGATCATTTCACTTGTAAAACATGTATGAAATTTCCCTCCAGATGCGTGCTTGGCTTTCTCAGGTACCCTCTGTAGTATGCTGCCTGGCTCTGTAATGCCTACATAGTGTAAGAACTAAATACGCTATGGTGTGGTCACGCAGTCCAGCTCAGCCAATCAGAGCAGGAGAATTAATCAACAAATATAGCATTGCTTCCAGTCATGTTAGACCTGAATCTAAGAGACTTCCATGGTTAAGTAAGTGGATTTGCAGCAAATTATGGGCAGCCGAGACAATATAAAAGTCACTTTAACATTGGAAGTCCCCCCCACCTTCCCCCAGGATCGAGTCGTCAGCAGAGACAGCGTGTAGGCTGAGAAAACCACCGGTCACTGGCGCTTGTGGACATCTCTGCATCAATGAAGGGCCCTTATAAGTTTGAGGTGTCTACTGTCGGTCAAGTTAATTAGCTGAGCAAACAAGCAACACAAGGGGCCTGGCTGGGCAAGCACTTCAGAACTTTCACTTTCCAAGTAAGAAGGCTAATGAATTTACAGTCACTGAGTTAATTAGTAAAATACTCCTCACTATTCACAAACTTTTTTTTTTGGTCTCACACTGGGTAGGAGAGCTCCATTTATACCACAACTTGAACCAGTCACTTCAATTGTCGTATGATAAAATAGAACAAAATACAAGGTCACCTGACAAGGCAACATACATGCCATGTTAAACACTAATGGCATTCTATGAAGCAAAGTGCACCAACAGGTTTTTACATTGTTGCTCTGCCCTGGGTAGGACTGGATATGGCCACAATACATGAAAGATTCTTACTGGATTTTAGGCAGCCTCAGAAAGTAGTTCCAGCTAAATATTTGTCCCAAGACAACATTGCGGGTAAATTTATTAAAAAAAAAAACCCCAATCAATCAATCAATCTGAAGGTTGATACTGTACCGCCCCCTTCTCATCACAAAATTAATATCTGAATGCCAAATTTATTTACGTGGCTCCCAAGTTTTTGCCACTTAACAAGGAAACATCCCCATGTTAAATTGGTCCTCAGGTCTCAGGAAACAGCATAAAAAAAAAAAAAAAAAAGCCTGTGGGCCTCAAACATCCAACCAATGAGACAGGAATTCCCCTCTAGTCACCTGCTAATCAGGTTGGCTCTAGAGCATGAACATTCAGGTGCGTTCGTGTGCGTACGTTTTGGGATGACGACGACAGCAACAGTGAAGGGTCTGTGTGCGTGCGTTTTTTTTTTAAAAAGCACTTAAATTAGATGCACCTGTCAAAATCACCGACCATTTTTGGCGACGTCATATAGACTCATCAGGGATGCAAACGGCGCGCCTTTTGGCGGATGCTGCCTTTTTCATGGCTGAATCACGCAGATCCGATTTTTTTTGGGGGGGGGGGGGGGGTTGGAGTGTCTGATTATAATTTCATCAAAGTAAATTCTGTATATAAGCAAATGCCATTACAGTCCATGAAACATAGGAAGTATGAGAAGAAAAAAAAACAGTAAATCAGAAAGCTGCGCACTTTTGCGCAGCTTTCGCACAAACGTGCGCAGCTTTCTGATTTACTGTTTTCTTCTCATACTTATACTTCCTATGTTTCATGGACTGTAACGGCATTTGCTTATTTAGTAATTTTAATACAGAATTTACTTTGAAATTATAACTAAATCAGACACTCCAACGCCACCCCTAAAAAAAACAAAAACAAAAAAATCGGATCTGCGCGATTCAGCCGTGAAAAAGGCGGCATTCGCCAAAAGGCGCGCCGTTTACATCCCTGTATCATGAGAAGCGGTGTGTTAAAGAGTCACAGTACACAAGCACTTATTTCACCTTTTATAATTAAAATAGGGCGGCACGGTGGTTTAGTGGTTAGCACTGTCGCCTCACAGCAAGAAGGTCCGGGTTCAAGCCCAGTGGCCGGCGAGGGCCTTTCTGTGCGGAGTTCGCACGTTCTCCCCGTGGGTTTCCCCCCCACAGTCCAAAGACATGCAGGTTAGGTTAACTGGTGACTCTAAATTGACCGGAGGTGTGAATGTGAGTGTGAATGGTTGTCTGTGTCTATGTGTCAGCCCTGTGATGACCTGGCGACTTGTCCAGGGTGTACCCCGCCTTTTGCCCGTAGTCAGCTGGGATAGGCTCCAGCTTGCCTGCGACCCTGTAGAACAGGATAAAGCGGCTACAGATGAGATGTGAGAATTAAAATACATACACCCACCCCCAGAACTACACAAGTAATACCGGCCATCAAATGGGGCCCAATCCTAAAGGCTTTCATTACCATTGTTTGCACTAGGGCTGCAACGATTCACGAGGACACAGATTCGATTCAATCCATGAGTCAGACCCTTTGATTTGATTCATTTTAGATTCTGCAAATAAATGACAAACCAACCTCAGATTTTAAAAATCCCATTGAAATGTGTCTGGAAAGATGAAAACTTTCCAAATGCTGACAAGGGAACAGGATGCAAGTGTAAAATGCTTAACACACAATAGATAAAATAAGGATATTTTGGCAACTTGAACTGATTAATTCCTGATCAAAGAGCAGTGAGCATCGGTCACTCAAATCAAACACCTTCCTCTTCAAAGAGGAATTTAATATTTATGCATATTCATAACCGTTCAATCAGTACCGTCAGTACACTAGTAACTCTAACATGTAAAACTGTTTTGTAATTTTGGTTCTAAACTAACAGGTAAAGCAAATCAGGAATATTTATGCACATTCAGTTTTGGTCTGTTGACAGTTTTAACTGTCCCCGTGCACCTGGTTTTACTACTTTCATAATACTTTCAGTTTTCAATGTGGCGGCACTTACTTCGTTTACATCCACGGTGTGTTTTCGCTTTAAATGACTTGCGAGGTATGTAGTTGACCCTCCCTTATACTTCATATCAGCATAACGTGTGGCACATTGCAATATCCTCTGTGTCCTCTCGAAACCTAAAATGTAGCCAAGCTTTCGATTTAAGAGGAGACGAAGGATCTTTAAGCTTGGCTTCTGCTATTTTGGTGCCCAGCAACATGTCAGCTACTCTCACTGGACAAGAGCAAGGACCCAAACCAATCAAATTGCACATTTTATTTAGAAGCTAAGCTGTGCTCTATTCCAGCCGATCGCTTTCTCACATCAATTTAACAATGCAAGTGTAATGGTTACGCAGTAAAAGTGTTTATAAATAAGTAAAAATAATGCCGCCGAATCAAACCGAAAATACAGCTACATGGATCGATAATCAGTACGGCAGGTGTGAACTCGATTTCCGGTGCACCGTGGTGAACTGTTGCAGCCCTAGTTTGCACCCTACAAAGGGTGGAACATACACTTTACCTAATGCACTCCATGCACAGCAGGACAGCATTTAAGATATTTCAAGAGAATACACAAGGCCTTATGTATTTATTAACATTCAACCTTTCACACCAACGTCACATCTACTCTGCCAAGGCATATGGATAGGCCGGGGTTTTTGTTACCGAGCTGTGCAGCTTGATAGAAAAAGTTCTAAAATACATATTTAGGTACGGCTTAAGAGCAAAATGTATGAGCAAAATATTTACAAGGGCACAAAAGCAACCTGAATAGAATACAACATATGAACCATTAAATTGTATAGTGCAATAAATTGCTGCATTGTCTTGTGGCAATGTTTAATAAAACTCTTCCTGCACTTACATCCATCTATTGCCCGTACATGGACCCCCCCCCCCCCCAAAAAAAAAAAAAAAAAAAACCCACACAACACACTATCCAACGAGCTAGTGGACTAATAAAACTAACCAGTTTTAGAAGAAACTGGCGTGAACATTTTGTCAAATGTGTTTGCAAAGTTTTTTTTTTTAAAAAAAGGAAATTAATAAGAGCTGGATAAAAACCCATCTAAAATATTAATAAAAGATACAAATTTCATTGTCCAGTGGTCAAGTGTTTGAGATAAGGTGCCTTGCACTTACAATCGGGTTCCTTGTGGTGGTACACGTACACACGGCCAGCAAAAATCAGGCTGACGCATTCTCTTAAGGCCAATTTATGCTGACAACGCAGTCCTCGCAGACGGTGTCGCAGATAGCGCCTGCGTAGCCCCCCCACACACAGACGCTCTGCGCGCACCTCCCAAAAATTGTGACCATCGCAGAAGCCTCGCAGACAAGAGGGCTCCGATTGGTCCACTCTACATCCGCTGTACACACACTTCCGCTTCGGTTTGTTTTCACAACCGCCATTTTTAAAAACATGAGCGAAGATGGAGCAGCACGAAGAGCGGTTGATCGAGGAAGTGAGGAAGTACGTACATCTATACGACTCCAGTTCTAGTCATTATAAGTAACCGGAGGATAAACACTCCACTAACCACACCCACCAACCACTCCTAGCGATTTCGCAACCCCTTGCGTTGTAGCGGTGAATAACATCGCGCACGCCTATTACTCCCCGCTAGGGTTGGGCGGTATCCAAATTTTGATACCTTTAAACTGTCTGTGTTTTCCCGGGGTATACGGTATTACCGAGAAAAAAATATTTTGTTTCGGCCTACTGTGTAACGTGCGCCTATACCGGCGGACCTTGTCCAGACCTGTGCCTATGCCTCAAATGTACTATTTAAAAGCAGCATAGCGAATTGTGTGCATTGTGGTATGGATTAAGCAGCAAAGCGAATTTTGTGCATTGATGAATGGATTAAGAGATATTTCAAAGCATCACGCAACTCTTCCTTCATCTTGAAAATAGCATTCAACTGTCGTTTACACATGTCTGCGTTGAAACGCCATTTGCAGCACTATTTCACCTACTCCATCAAAAAAAAAAGTACACGATGAGCAGGATCATACCCTTTCAAGCATGGGAAATAAAAAATAAAAAAAGAAAAGAAAAAGAATCAACCAACACCCCGTTTAGACTGCGCGATAAACCATATTCTTCAGCGCAAATGAGGCGAACCTAATTCAAATGCGTGATAACTGCACAAGGCAAAATCATATGGGCCCACGTCATGCCATGGCGGGGAAATTAATAATCAAATGGCCTTCCCTTGCTTAAAACGTTGTCTTGATCACATAACTCCTTACAATTATTCCACTTAAATCCATACGGTTTAACACACCCAACAAAGATAGCAAGCGCATTGCTAATTCCCACCAGAAACCTAACAGTTTACGCTACGATGTTTTCTTCCGTTTCTTCAGTAGATGACATTTCAAACGTTTATTACCCACATCCCAAATGTCATACGTTATATTATTTTACCTTGTTGTTACTCATGTAACCTACTCAAAACACTCAGATTGGAGGTGTTCCCCTCTCGCGCCGTGACCGTCTTCTTACATACTTTACACACAGCTTCATCTGTGTTTGCTGGCTCTCCCTTTTCGTTTGGTTTGAAACCAAAATACTGCCACACTGCCGATGTTTTTTTTTTTTTGCCACTAACTCGTTATCTTGACTTGCCATCTTTCAACTGCGGTCTCAGTCTCTTGCGAAGCTCTCTGTCAGACTCCAAATGTCACGCAGGGTTGCCATGGTAACGACAAACAACCCTGCACGCGATGAGAACTTCTTTAGGAAATTGATAGAATTAGTGAAAATACGATCACACAGTTATTCGGGATGATCTTCAATTTATTATTTTATATTATGACCTCATGTACTCCATATTTATTTAGATATTATATATTTTTTTTAAATGACGGTAATGAGACCGATACCGTTGGTACTTTTGGATACCTCGGGATACCTTCTTACCGTAATACCGCCCAACCCTACTCCCCGCTCAACGATAAATTACAACTGTCTGCGAAAAGCTATCTGCGAAAGCCTTGTCGCAAGAGCATGCAGAGGCCTTTAGGTATGGGGCTTTGCGAGTACAGGGAGCGCCATTATTAGCCAACTCAGACTAGCAGTAACAAGCAAGAATTGGAATTCTCTTTTTATCTATTGAATTATTAAATAAAAACACCCCAACGCTTATTTGTTCTAATTTTACATTTATTAGGTGCACAACACATCCTGCTCCCCATTCAACCCCCTGCAATAAACCATTTCAGTGTTGCCAAGCAGCTCATTTGAACTGGCAAAACAGGTATTAAAATATACATACATCAGTTTCATTCTTGTTAACAGGGAGTGACAATGAATGCTCTTTAGCCTCACGTAAGTCTTTATCTCCTATCAGGAGTTTAAAATATCTAGTTAAACTGATACATTTGCAGTTGTGTGTCCATCAGTGGTTTTTACTCCTGCATGAGCGATGTAATAACTATTTAGATGACCACTCTTGCATTCAGAATTAGGCATGCAACAACGCTAAATCGTATCAAATTTACAACTATATGAGTCACTGAAGTGTTTAAAAAAAATAAGTTTAATTAAAAAAAATAATAATAATCGCAGTCATCAGGCTGCATAATCTTAGTTCCTTCATAGACGGATCGCACGTGATTTCAACGTAGGCGGAAGGAACAGCTCTAATGCTGCGCACACAGACTGAAACTGGGAAAGACACTAAACAAATTAGAACATCTTAAAGCTGTTAGTGTCCTAAAAGTTCAGGAAATGCTAAATTTCAGTGCATTTACTGATAACTAAGAATTCTTCTAGTATTTTAAGTGACTTTCCATGACTTCTTAAAAATAACGAAATGCTGTTAATAGGAACGTTTAAGATGCCAGTTAAAGTTAATAAATTAACTTTTAAAATGTACTTAAACTATTACTTTTAAGTATACCAATAAAGGGTCTTAAAAGTTAATAGTATATTTAATGAATTTAAAAAAGTTCAGTAAAAAAAGCACTTAAATTTAAGGGCTAGTCTTAAAAATGATTTGAATACTAAAGGTTCCCTTCACATTCAGATTAAATGCAATTAAATTCACATTTTCACTTAGTGAGAGCTGCTGTGCAATTCACTATACAAAAAGATTTAACGAGAAATGTTGAGGTTTAACGAGGTTAAAATCACAGCTCTCTTTTTATAGACTGCCAAAAAGCTCAAGAAAAGACCAACAAATGGAGGTAGAAAATGTCCATAAAAGAAAAGGCCCATTTGATATTCATGTTCTTCATTTTTGCAATAAAAGGAATTAGTTAGACTTTTTACTCCAACCTTTACAAATGAGTAAGTTACTGTTGGCTATTTAATTAATTAAAAAAAAAAAACAACAACAACAAAAAAAAAAACACACCACCACCACACACTATACACAGCACAGTGGAGGAGTGGTTAGCACGGTCACCCCACAGCAAGAAAGTTCCAGGTTCAAACCTCATGACTGACCGGGGCCTTTCAGTGTGGAGTTTGCATCTTCTCTCAGTGTCTGCATGAGTTTCCTCCAGGTGCTCCGGTTTCCTCCCACAGTCCAAAAGACATGCAGATTCGGTAAAATACCCAGCCACTGGTGTTTTGCATACTAAGTGCCAGTCCCAAGCCCGTATAGATAGGGGAGGGTTGCATCAGGAAGGGCATCTGGTATAAAACCCATGCCAATTCAAATGCGCGGAACAGATCCACTGTGGCGACCCTGAACAGGAGCAGCCGAAAGAAGAGGTTAAGAAAATGAAAGGTTCCCCCCCCTTTTTAATTTAACAAAAGGAATGCTTAAGTTCATAAAGAATAGGAAGATAAATGTTGCATTTTTGGTAATAAAATTCTCTTAAAAAAAAAATTGAATCACAAACCCAATATCAAATTGAGAATTGGGTGAATATTTACACACCTACCAAGGCTTTCCCAAAAGCACAGATATGCAGCGCTCCACTGCACTATGTGACGTCAGTGCCGAGCTGTCACTTGCACGCAAAAAAAAAAAATAAACAATGCAGATTCTGTTCCTGGCATCCTGGAATTAGAAAATGAAGAGGCATGCTATTTTTATATATTATGCATTTTTTTGTTGTGTAATAAATTATACATACGGGCCACTTTTTCCATGGAATAAAAACATGAATTCTATTCCCGTCCAGTGGGTTTATTGATGGCATGCAATACTGTTATATTGCTTATCCTCCATGTACCGGTATAATGCCACTCTCCCTAATGGAGAACGGGCGTGCAAAGTTATTCTATTATTGCATGTCGTCAAGACAACACGATGTCACACACTGGATCTTCGCATGAGCTATGACAAAACGTCTCTGCTGCGCATGCACAATCAATTCTTTATCTGCCAGGAAAGAGAGAAGGCAAGGCTAATCCAGTGCTAGGTTTAAGCATTAAATAAACAAACTAAAGATGCGCTGAACACCTGAAAGGCTAACAAAACATTATATATTCTTCACGCATATTTATTGGGGGGGGGGGGGTTGCCTACCAACGGACATTACAAAGCTGGAAGAGAGAGACGCATCAGAGACATAAAATTTCAGTGCTAGTGAGTGATGAACAGTTTGCCGCCAAAAAAAAAAAAAAAAAAAAAAAAAACCCACCATGACTGCGAGGTCACTCCGTTGTGTTTAGTTGTCGATGTTGATTTTAAAAGTAAGTAAAATACATTGGGAAATGAATATTTAAGTCTGAGTGAAAAATGCTGTGGCAACTGTGCGTGGAAGAGTTGTCTTGGGACAGAAATCCTAGTTTCTCAGTCGTTAGCCTGTGCTACTACTGATGAACGCTACAGCAGCTGAAAGGTGAATTCGCTGTCGCGCTAACAGTACCAACTTGCGGGTACGCTAGTGTTTGCCTTCGAGAATGCTGATAAAGATTGTGTATGTATAGTATTGGCTGTCTTCGAGTGGTCTATCAGATATATTCCATTCAGCTAGCATGATATTAAACTCATCCTCGACTTGTTCAATATCATGCTAGCTGAATGGAATATATTTGATAGACCACTCAAAGACGCCAATATTATTTAAATACTTCTCTGAATTGACCGTTTCCAGTGCTTTCATTTCAAATCCAAGTTTGCCCTTTAAATCTTCCCCTTTGCATTTTTGACAAGGTTGGGGGGGAGGAGCAAATTTAATAATGTTGAATTGTGCCTAAATCAGCCCTAGATGCCACCAGAATGCACCATTTGAAGTCTCCAATTTCAAAATTAGAAATTAATACTCCCCCTTGAACCCCCCAGCAGCTTGCCAGCCTCATGGTCTGGGCTCCACATCATTAGCACCACTTTGATATTTTGTTCTGGGGAAACCCCTGCCTACCGATAATTTAATTTGGATGGGATTACCAGTAACCAATACAAATGTTGTGGGAGTTGGCTTTTTAACTTTCATCCAGATATGAAGCTCATAGGGCCTAGGCCTGGGCGATATGACTGAAAAATATATCACGATAAAATGTTTCATTTCAGTCAATAATTGATAATTTAGCGACATTAATACTTACTAGAAGAAAAAGGTTGAATTCAGCAACTTTAGGCCAAAAAAACCCCTTACCTTTGTTTCAGGTTTCCCGACCGACCCATTGAAATGGAGCCGACTGTGCATGTCTAAATGCCAAAATATGAAAAAAAAAAAAAAAAAAAAAAAAAAAAAAAAAGTGTTTCGGGTTTCCCGACCGACCCTGAAATTAGCTGGCAAATCTAACTATTATCAGATTTTCTAAAACATACACGTTGACAAAAACGAAATGCTTATCAAACATTTCACCAAAGTTAAACTGGAATATCACCGGCGCCATATTGAGGCTGTTCCAGCGCACCAACCAATCAGCATCCACATTACATACGGGACGGGAAGTTGCTGTTGCTAGCGCGAGAAGATTGACGCCATGATGGATGCTGAGAATGTTGTTAATATTTTACAAGATTCTTGCAAACACGGAGGAGGATTGAACATATTTCATGTTTTGGATATTCGTAAAACATTTGAAGATATTGAATCTGACTTTGCATGTTTGTCAACAACAAATCTGGAGATATCGATGTCAGAATCAGCTAAAGGGCCATGGACAAACTTTGGATAACACTGACCAAATGTACAGACAGCCACTCAAATGTGTTTGGTGTTTTCAAGAATCTAAAAGTTTTGAAGTTTAAATGTACACAAAATGATTCTGAAGCAGCTGCTGAACCCCCAAACAAGATAGCACAAACCAATGCATTTGATATGATGAAAGCTACATCCCATCATGCCAATTATTCTCTGCCCAGCAAAAAAGTTGCCAGGTAAGGTGGTCTGTTACTATGAATACTATACTATGAATTGGCTGCCGGGAAATCTCGATGGGTAAAAAAAAAAAAAAAAAAAAGTTCTAAAACCCGACCCTATTTTATTATCTCTCAAAAAAAAAAAAAATCCCTACCTCCCGAGCCAAACTCAAAACAACATGAAACCCTAAACAAAGTATTAATTATTTTTGGCCTTATATATAAAAAACCCACTATTTTATCGATAGTTTCCACATCGTCTGCACAGCATTTCCCCACATAGTGACTTTACTTGGGCCAGTTTTCTGATATTCTGGCATACTTGATCAGAATAGAATACCAATAGTGCATCAAGCCAGATTATGCTATTCTGCTCAGCATGCTAAAATGTCAGAACACTGGCCGCTCAGGAATATTAACAGCCGCCAAACTATATCTGGAGACCCATTTTAACAGATAAGTATCAAGAAAGGAAATGTCCTGTGCGCAATAGATAAATAATAAGTGAACATATTGTACTTCATCACTAAATGGAACTGTGTTATACTGGACAGATTAGCCAAACAGCCGACCACATGAACAGAGCTTTCACGCTGTCGACGATCTTAATCAGTGTGCACGTTATAAGTTATCATTAACGTTACCAAGACAACATGAAATGCTTGAGTCCAGCCAGCACATTCAGCTTTGTAATAGCGCCTTTTTCTAGCCCATTTAACTGATTATTAAAAAGGACATTAATAGTCTGTGTACCCTATCATTTTTCCCCGTCAGTAACAGAAATAGAACATTTTTGTTTGTGTTTTGACATAAGAAAAAAAAATCTTAAAGAAAGACAGTTTTCTGAAGCCCATGGTTATCGTTGATACACACGTGCGATTTACTGAGGGGCTCAAATCAGAGACGATTCCAATCCACAGGACAGGAGCAAATTCCAAACCCTACATTAAGACCTGCAGAAAACGCTATTTCTGGCTTTATGCGTTTAAATGAAATTATCAAAATTTTCTTAATGCTATTGATGAAGTACATCAACAGCAGGGGCTTCAAAGTTTAGGAGAATAGCAGGGTACAAATAATTTACAGCAGGGTGCAAAATGGTAAAATGTCTGCCAACGGCAGACACAATGCACGCAAAGCGTGCAGACAGACAGACAGACAGACAGAGATAGATATGCAAGTACGAATTTTTCATGGGGCGGGATGGTTTGGAACAGGCCATCTAAAATTGGGATAACATTTACCCGGGACGGGTATTTGAGGCGGGTCGTCTAGCTTAAGCTTGATTAGCGTTGTTACGCACACCAGTGTTTCCCACAGAAATTTTGGAGACTATGGGGGCAAGCCATGGGGGAGGCGCGGGGGTTGTTTAAAATTGAGTGATGTTAAATATTAACTTATTACTGAAAAACTATTGATTAAAAAAAACAGACACTGAGAAATGGTCCTATAAACAACTTTACCAATATAAAAAGATTACCAGGACTACAAAAATGCAGAAAAATAGGCTTTACTTATCCAAATGCTCCTGTTGGCTCAAAAGTTTAAGTGCAGAGAACCTCACAGCACAACATGAAGTTACCTTAAAATATAATATAAATGCCTCAGCTTTCATGTAAGAAAAAAAACTATTAATACTAGTGCTGTGTGCAGGCAGTCTCTCCTGAAGACCAAATTAAACAATAATTATAAACTAATACAATAAATGGCTCAGGCTTCATAGAAGAAAAAAACAATTTGAACAGAATCTCACAGCTGAAGCTGCCTAAACAATGGAAAATAAAATACCATTTTGGCAAAAATGTTGGCATCCATTAATTTCTTGTATTAAGTAAAAAAATGTGTTGCCAGATACTGCTGATGTTTTACAGCCCAAAATATGTTCAAAACCCACCAAAATGCACTTAAAACTGCCCAAATTGGGCGGGAAAACGCGCTATCTGGCAACACAGGCGGCAGTAATGGCTGCACTCGTGTCAAGGATGTAAACACAATCTGGCAACACAGGCGGCAGTAATGGCTGCACTCGTGTCGAGGATGTAAACACAATCTGGCAACACAGGCGGCAGTAATGGCTGCACTCGTGTCGAGGATGTAAACACCGTTGACACGGCAACGGACATGCATGACAGTGGATGTAATTTACGTTCACAACTTTTTTTGCTGTCAGAAATATTTAATATTAAATTTTGTGACTCGACTGACAATAGCCGGCGGCATAACAAGCCATAGCCGGCGATTTGCCACCGGTGACCGGCTACTTTTGAGACCGCTGCAACAGTACATACAGCCATCATTTTATCACCCAGGTCTAGCAGGACCAAAGGGGAGGGAGAGGAAGGGAAAGACCCCCCCCCCCCAAAAAAAAACAAACAAACAAAAAAAACCACTCACTAACAGGCACAGGGTTGTATGACATGCTTACAGCAATCCATCATTATTAACTGCTATATCAAGGTTAGCATTGCTGTTTTAAAATTATTCATCCATTTAGATTTTGGGAAACACTTCACTTCTCCTCAGTGATAGAAATCTCACTTCCAGACAGCAATAAAACAACCACAGGATGAGAAAGTTTCTTGTGGACTGCATTTTCTACAAACCCGCATGTCTGCATCACGCAATCATAATTACGCTCCATTCCCAACAGGGCCGAAGAGGCACTGGAGTAGAGAAGCGACACTGGCTCGTTTCTCTTTGGGTCAAACCAAAACTTCAGCAACAATCACAATGTATACAAGAAGCATCCATTTTTTGTTCCGTGACTCAGGAAGTGTTTAATATCCAAGGGAGGGTCACTGGTGTGGGTACTACGAGACCGAGTTTTTACCAACTCAGACACTTGCATAGAAAATCAGACATGGGTATCCATGGATGGGTGTGGGGCACCCACATCGATACGGCTGATCAGGATGGAGACAGTCACCCCAGGATCCCATGTAAATGTAACGCAATCCTATCTGGATAGGGCTTTAGTTCATTCGAAAATACAAAAATAACTGCAGTAGCAAGAGGGACTGGACAGAATTCCTTTGGGAGTCACAGGGAGTGGAATTAAATAAGGTTTCAACCGAGTAAAAAAAATAAATAAATAAAAATCAGGATTACACAAGTAGAATAATTCAAACTGGAATAATGACAGTGTTTACGTGATGCATTCACTCAGCGAATTAAAGCTGTACATTACAATCTTCTGTTCTCCACTACTGAATATGAACCCCTCAATTGCTGCAACAACTTCTTTAACCTGGATTGAGTGAGAAGGAAAGAATTCGTTAAAGCTGTGCTGAGGTACGAGTGTACGCATGTGCTGCACAGGCACATTTGTGGTATTAACGTCAGTATACACACACACACACACACACTTGCAATTTAACAAAGTTAGAGCTTACTTTGTTACACAGTCTAATGTATTCCTGATGAATCAAGCAAGAAGCCTCATATCAGACAAAAGACATTGTTACAGCCCTTATGATCAGTCATTAGGCACATAATGAGTCACCCAGTTCACAATTTCATTTGATGCACAATATTTTTTGGAAAAAACAAACAAAACAAAAAAAAAAAACACATTGTTTTATCAACTTAATCATGTTAAAAATTTTTAAATAACTAACAATATTTACCCACATTTGTAAAGGCTGGAGTAAAACATAAGCCTACTAACAGACCCCTTTTATTAAAAATGAAAACGCTAAATAGACCTTTTCTTAAACCTTTACTACCTCCATCTGCTTCATTTTTCTTTAGCTTTCAGCAGTTTGGAAAAGGATTTAACAAGAAATTGGAGCCATTTGTACAATTGCACAACAGCTCTTTCCCATTTTAGATTGTGTGTGTTCATGGCATTAGAGCTGTGTTACTTCCACCTATGGTGAAGTTTTGCATTCCATCTAGTGCACGTGTTCCTGCACAGCCTGAATCACAACTTATTTTATTCATTTGAATACAAAAAAAATGTACACAAAAAATGAATACAAAAAAATTTGTATCACGATTTATTGTTGCACACTATTCGTTACATGCCAAATCAGTCATTTATCCAGGTATTGCATTAAACATGGTGTTCCATACACTTTAATGAAGCTGGAACACCGACTTAAGGTGAGAAATGCATAAACAGGAGACCGGTCCTGTTTTGGAGCTTACACTTTAATATTATCAATTTTTCCCTCTTTGGTGCTTACCTTACAAAGTTCAACCACTGAGACAAACCTCTGTAGGAGACCTGGCAAGAAAAATCTCCACTTGTACAGACATTGGTGTTTTGCAGCACCAAGACTTTGACACATTTCCTGTGACTGAGCTAAAATACTGCAGATCAATAAATTAGCAGGGAGACAAATACGCCATGACGTGCTGTCGAGGGTTCCAATTTTGAAATGTATACTTGAGCATTTTATTAAGAATGCATGCTCATTCACGCAATTATCCAACCAGCTAGTCATGTCACAGAAGTGCAATGCAGATATATCGTAAGAGCTTCAGGGCAATTCCATGTAAATGTCAACCTCACCATGCGAAAATAAAGCAACATGTAATACATCAAAACCACTCCCAGAGATATCACCTAGGCCTGTATTTTACAGATGTGAATAAGTTGAACCAATTTGTAACCAACCTAATGTGTCATTGTCAGTCTTTTTCTTATAATGTAAAACCCAAGCTAAAATCAACTTTGATCATGTACAATTCTATATTATTGCCACAAGCCACAGAAATGTATGCTAAAATCCACAAAACAGCAAAACAATAGCCATCCTAAATATATTATTTAAGAACTTTGATAGTTTTAGCTGATATTTAGAGAGTTTTTCAAAGGGTTACGGTGGTTACTGTATTTTCTGGACTATAAGCCGCTACTTTTTTCCTAGGTTTTGAACCATGCGGCTTATACAAAGGTGTGGCTATTCTGTGGATTTTTCTTCCACCGCTAGGGGCGCTCTAACCGGAAGTAGAATCAAAAATAAGATAGACGAAAAATCAATGCAAAGAAGAATTAGCAGATCTTTAGCACATAGAACACGCACGACAAATTACTAACTGGTAATTATTTTCAAATCCAGCGAAGATGATTAAAGTGACTTGTGGTTTCAAACACAGGAGAAATGAAGGTAAATAAATACCGGTTATTTTCTCTTGGTTCTGTTCCGTTTTAATCAGCAAAGTTGCTGCCGTGTTAAAAGGCACTGTTCGGAAAGAATCTGTTCAGGTACATACATGTACATTTACAGTACAAAATCGTTCTGTACATGCAGTATATATCTAATTTTTCAACATGGATATCTGCGGCTTATAGCCCGGTGCGGCTTGTATCTCTTAATTTTTTTTCAAAAATAGAGCGGATGCGGCTTATATACAGGTGCGCTCTATAGTCCAGAAAATACGGTAAATTGCTGATTTTCTAAACATATGCCATGTCTATTTCAGACATATTCACAAACATCAGAATGTGGAAAAAATGGTCACCAGTGACCCATGGCATGGTTGGTGCCAGGTGGATTGGGTGGGGTGAGCATTTCAGAAACTGCTGATCTCTTGGCATTTTCACACCCAACAGTCTCTAGAGTTGACACAGAGTCCTGCAAATATGGTGCATGTATAATTCTGAACTTGTCTTAATTTCAGAATACCCCCCAAAAAATTTTAACTTGTGCACCACATTCTTGTTTTCCTATTCAAGATGTATGTTGTACAATCGTTCTGAAATAGAACAGTTCAAAGAAAATCAATGAAAGGCCAATATTGCCATAACATTCATGTCCCTGCATGTAAACTTCTGACCACAACTGTAAATGTTTAATACTTCTGATTGGGACTTCTCGTGCCAATTTGTTGGTCGGTGTTGTGTTCTGGTTAATCCAGTGAGACGTTAGCAGTTGTGTTCTGTGCCAATGTCACAAGAGGACCTCCGTGTTATCTAGAGACCCGTTGACCCAGCTTTGACAGCCAATACTAGTAGTTGATGGATAATTTTCTGCAACAACAGGCTTCAAGTCCTACGATGAAACAAAAACGAGCAACGTTTGTTGCACTGGCAGATAAAAATAAAACACCAATGGATGAGTGGGGACCCCCAAACAACAAATCTGCATCCCACAGGCATCCTTCTCTGGTACAGTGTTTGCTCTCCCTTATTTCTGAAGTGGGATGTGATTTGCTGCTCAGAACAGACAGCGTGCTCCCATTGGCCAGCGAATGGCACGGCAACCAACCATAGTCCTTGTTTTATGCTACAGCCAGATTCAGCTGTAGCAAGAGAATAAAGGTTGGCCTCCGCAACCAAATTAGCATCTGTACATTGGACCACCTTGTTCATCTAAGCTACGCCAAGATAGCCATTGAGGACGCCACAGAACTTTTCATGCAACCTCATCCGAGGTGCGTGTGAAATCTCTAATCAGAGATATCCAGAAACACCAGCTACTGGTGGTTCTCTCTGGCTACACAGCACCAGAAAAAAATGTTCAAGTGATTTACATTGCCTCCCCTGCCCATAATTTGCTGCAAATCCAATTATTTCACCACAAAATTGTCTTCAATTCATGAACAGAAGCAGCACCATATTTGTTGATTGAGTCTTTCATTCCGATTGGCTGAACCAGATCACATGACCATGCTGTAGTGTATGTACTGTAGTTAAATTACGCTACAGAGCCAGGCAGCATACTACAGAGGGTAACTGAGAAAGCCAAGCACACACCCACCCCTGGAAGGAAGTTTCACACACATTTTGCAAGTATTTTACAGGGAAATGGTTACTAATTTATTAACCGAGAGTGTACCAGAAGGCATGTAAATTTCAAAATTTTGGGGGGTGGTCATGCCCCCCCAGCATTAGTGGCCTACTATTTTTAAATTTTTTTTTAAAGCCAACTTCTTCAGATTTTCTGGAGAACCCTGTAATGTTTACACACGCTCAATATGTACATTGAAAGGTTAGCTTCTGTGGTTGGGACAGCCATTACCAATTTACCAAACCATGCTAAACAGGACTAAGCATTACAAAATCAGGCACAAAGGTGACGTGCAATAAAATGGCAGAAAATAAAGAATTTTCTTGAAATGATTCGAGTTGACTGATTCCTTTTCCAGAAATTCACTACCTGAAGCACTACTGCTTTTTCATGCCAAAACTGCACCAGAAGGACCCAAATTTGCTTCAATATTGAAATTTTCCTGGGGGAGCATACCCCCAGCAGTTCTTTACTCGGCCCTCAGAGACCCTTCTCAATTTCCAGAAAATACCGTGAGGACACTTCTAGCACAGCTAGATAGGCATTTAACAGGAGAAAATTTTAACAATTCTCACTGTTAGCTCCTAAAAACAAAAGGCCACAGGAATCTCTTCATTCATGACTGTCCAGTGGCATTCAACATCATATTAAAGAGAAATCCAGAGCAGATGTAGTGAAAGACAGCAACATGCTGGACCCAAAGTCCCAGAATGGAATGCAGCTGTAAACCAAGCTATGCTCAGTAACTTGACTAGTTAGCAATTTTCTAGATGGCAAGCTCCATGCTGTTGATGGTGGTATGGAACATGAAGGTTGACTCCTGGGAAGCTGATCAGTTTGTACAGAGAGAATTTGCCAGATTAAAGTGCTGCTGCTGCACTGGTCACTTTAAGTGCATATGCAACAAGAGCTAATTCTGCATTCGGCTAAAACTCAACTTAACACAAGAAAAAAAAAAAAATTAGACTACAGTACTATGCTTTATCATCAACACTGATCACATAGGTTGCCATCACTACTTCACTAAGGCCAAGTTTACATTAGACCGTATCTGTCTCGTTTTCTTCGCGGATGCACTGTCCGTTTACATTAAAACGCCTGAAAACGCCGGGAAACGGGAATCCGCCAGGGTCCACGTATTCAATCCAGATCGTGTCTGGTCCGGTGCTGTGTAAACATTGAGAATACGTGGATATGCTGTGCTGAGCTCTAGCTGGCGTCGTCATTGGACAACGTCACTGACATCCACCTTCCTGATTCGCTGGCGTTGGTCATGTGACGCGACTGCTGAAAAATGGCGCGGACTTCCGCCTTGTAATCACCTTTCATTAAAGAGTATAAAAAGTATGAAAATACTGCAAATACTGATGCAAATACTGCCCATTGTGTAGTTATGATTGTCTTTAGGCCTGCCATCCTTCCACTTGCAAGTGGTAAGTGATATGCACTGGGATCACACACAGCGGCTCAGTCCCGAATCACTGCTCGTGCGCTATACTCGCGCACTCTGAGCTGCGCAGGGCCGGAGTGCGCACCCTCCAGAGGGCACTCGCTGTTCAGGGCGGTGTGATTTGGAGTGCAGGATGCCTGCGGAGCCAAGTGTATCCGTATATTGGTGTTGCTGTGTGCACGCTAATAGTTTTAAAAACGTTAATCTGATGATATGGTCTAATGTAAACCCCACCTAATTTTAGCTCCATAGCTTGCTGTAAACAAAAAACATGCTTTCATGAAGATGACAATGTTCCACCCCCCCCAATGTTGTAAATCAAACTCATGGAAGTTGCTGTTTTAATTCTGATTTCCCATGTTCTACTTCTGGGACCAACAAAATTCCCCACTTCTGTCATTAACAGCAGGCAGCTGAATGGTATTGTGGGTAGGAAACTTAACTAAAATGAACACACGTGTAGATGAACAACTTGCAAACCTAAAAATTCAAATCAAAAATTCACTACATTATAAACCTTATGCACAGCTGAATACATATGAATTATGACTCGTGTGCAACTCATTCAGGATGGGTTTTTCCCTTTAAGATGCCAAGATTACCAGTTTCACCAAGTAGTCAGATGTATCTAAGATTTGAGATTTTTCAATGACACCTGTCATGTTGCAATGGAGAAAAAGTAATGCTAACAGAAGTTGTGAATGCCTGTATGGCCACTTTATATGGTCAAATAAAGCGAGTCAAACAAGTTTGCCAATCCAGTGGTATATATTTAGAGCACGTGTTGCAGAAAAGACCACAGCAGTTAACATAGGAGCACATTACAACTAGCACGATCACCTTGTCAGTGAGGCTCTAACTTATCTACTCATCCATTTCTTTTCAACAAAATATATGAACAAAAAAAAAAAAAAAACAAAACCACACCAACCAAACATTTTAGACAATAGCACAAAACTTGCTGCCATTGTGTTTTGTTATGGGAAATGGAGTGCTCGTTGATTTCTCTGTCAAATACTTGAGCTGTCAATATGCCCAAAGCAGCTCATCCACGTCTTCTCCAATCAAGTAAGTTCTCTACAGGAAAGCAGCTTTCTATGGTTGACCCACCCATGATCATGTTACGTTGCCCAGCAGCCAGTGACACAAAAGAGGTCTGACAAAGAGGGGTGTGAAAATAGAAATGAACGTCATTAGTTGCTCTCTAATTTTGTTACAATACTTAAGTGTCAATGCCTATGCTCACCACAATCTGGTGTCTGGAGCATGATTCTCATTAAGAGATTTTTTTTCAGCTGTTAATTACACTTTTTATATAAAAAACAAAACCCACTTTAATCTCATCTGCCTGCTTACATAATCCAACAGGTGGAGAGACACGTCTTCTTACACAAAACCTCATTACTTGGTCATTTTCACCATAAATAAAAAGTTCTCATGTACAATTTGATCAATATTTTGTGCGTTCCTTCTTCAGTAATCATCTTTCCTGGTCAGAGTTACAACAGATCTGGAGTCCAGGATCATTTGAAAAGCATGGGTTTTTTGGTGCTTTGCATCTACATTAAATGAAATTTACCCCTTTCGGACACAAGGGGAAAAAAATGCTACGGAACTTCACGTGTACAACTGTACGTTATGTCCAAAAGGTATACATCATGGAATATATGCTGTAATACTGATTGAGCGCTGTTGCTGATGTACCACTGAAAAGTAATAAAACCCTGAATCAAACATCTACAGGAGGAATTCTCAAACTTTTTGGTCACCTTGAATTGTGAAATAATTTCCATCTTTCGGTACAGATTTTTTGTTATGGCCATAATCAAGCTATTCAAATGGGTTCAATAATAATTTAGCTCAATATTTGTGTAATACAGCTTCCCCCCCCAAAAAAAAATCTTCCAATCACACAACACAGTTGTATTAAAAAATTAGATTCATGTTAAGCTTGGCTTGTTTTACTGTGATGAGAAATCAAAAACATAACCCTGATAATAGATTGCCCCCCACCCAACATTCTAAATGAAACCATGGGTCTCAAAGCCTGGTCTAACCCTATTCATGAGTACTACATGAACCAAATGGTACGAGTTATGAGTGACGATATTTTGCACCTTATCTCTAGAACACGTTACCCATAAACATCAGATCTTGTGACTCTTTTCAAATCAACTTAAGATTCATCTATTAAGATCTTCATACGAATATCCCTTATTGCTCATTCATATGCATTTACATATTGTATATTTAGCACTCAGAACTCTTGCTATGAGAGCGTTATAAATATTTCTGTTGCAGTTACAAAGCATTACATACCGACATGTTTTGTAAATCTAGAGTATAGAAAACACTAACCTGTGCACCAAGATTATCAGAATAATACAGAATTTAAAAAAAAAAAAAAAAAACCATCAACAAGCTTAAACAAGTCCATCTGAAAACTGCTTGTAAACAACTAGGCGCTGGTCATCCCAGTTCAGTCAGCTAATCCACACAGACACAGGAAATGACGTTTTATATAAAAACGCTCCACTTTCTTCGACGCAAGAGTTACAAAATTTGACAGCTTATCCAAACAGTGGATACAGTTTTGAGCTGCATGCTATGCCAGCTGTCCAAAGAAGTTTTGTTTACGTATAATAAACTTGCAATCCCTGTCAAAGAGACACCAAGCGCAGCTGTAGGGGGAGAAGAGACATCTGAATTAAATAATGAAGGCCTGAAACTGGTTTGGACGATTTGGAGTCGGGCCTAAACGGCGCGGATATTTCTAGTACACAGAGTGAGCGACACAGGCCTGTGGATCCAGCGCCACTTGCATCTTACCAGTTTAACCAGAACACACCCACATGCCGATACATGTCGCACGTTTCCGCTCGGGCTGGCCACTAACGCTATTCAAATGTCACCACTATGATCTCTCTCTCTCTCTCACACACACACACACTGCTGTGACATAATGAAGGCGTGACAGCGGCATTCCTCCTCTAAAAAGTCACTTTCAAGTGCTAATTTAGCTAGCAGCTAACTCAGCTTTATGCTACAACTTCAGACATGGCAGAGTCAAAGCTGTGTTTTCACAAAGCTCGGAAGAAAACAAGGGCGAATTCGCTCTGAAATGCAAAAACAGACGCTTCCATTTTTCGAGGCCTTCAATAAAAAAGCAAACAAACAACAACAAAAACAAGCGTTTCCCGTTTTGAAACTCACCTAAAAGTAGCAGTCTGTGCGTGGCCCTGTAGATCTGTTTGTCTTTCTGAAGCTGTTTCTCGATTTTCTTGTTTGCTTCCCGTTGCGCCTTCTCTTCGTTCCTCTGATCCTCGGTCTTGCTGTTGCCCAAGCAGCCCATCTTTCCCGTGAAAGAGGAGGTCCAGGGGAAATGTGATGGCAACAAAAAAAATAAATAAAATAATTAAAAAAAAAAAAACCACGAACAAGCTTATTCTATTTGGGCTCGATCCACGAAATGACTCTCAGTGCCGAGGACATGTAGGCTACACATCTTTAACGTGGTCGCAATTATGATTCTGATGTAACCTATAGCCTGCCTCAGTGACCATTTCAGCCATGACATTGATGTATGACTAACGAGTTCATTATGCGTGTTTTCATAGCACTGGGTTAAAAAAAAAAAAGTCGATTTTTTTTAGAGATCGGACACAAATGGTCGCTTAAATTCCCTCGATGTACAAGCTAATGCTTACGTCCTAGATAGCTAAAGCAGCTTAATATCCATCCATTGATTACTTGAGGCCTCCACCCTCAACTTTCCAACGAAGAGCTGAAGAAAAGACGAGTTCATGTCACGAAACGGATTTACCCAACGTACTGGTTGAAAAAAACAACTCGTTTCGATTTCTTCGCACACACTGAAACACATACACACGGGTCTTGTTTGATTTTAACCATTTCAGCTTAGCAAGGCCCTCGTTTCCTACTTGTAGCCCTGATCCACGCAGAGGCAGCCGTGTAGCCTAGCTAACTGGCTAGCAAGACCAACGAAAATTCTCTGAGCTACAACTATCCTTTTTTTCCCCTCGTCTGGTTCGTTTTCACACTCGGACACCAAATCTCAAAACCGGTCCCGTGTTTTGAAGCAGTCGTAGATCCGTGTATTCGCGTTTGTCTGTGAAAATAAGTCAATTTTTCTTCATTTCGCCCGTTTCTGTGATGGCTGCTGCCCCCCTCCTCCTCCTCCGATCCAAGGGGCCTTCGTTAGTTTAGCTTCTCCTGAAATTCAGCGTATGTCCGTCCTTTCGCTTCGAAAGCTCCCTTCGACTGAACAGAAACAAACCCAAAACAGTAGCGCTCACAATCCCAACACGCTAAAACGACCAAACGAGAGAAACCTATCAGCTTTTCCACATATCTGGCGGCGGTTTAACCTCGGCGCTGACAGCCTCAGCTTCGGGTCCAGCGTTCGGAGCTGCACCTCTCACGCACGTGCAGAAGGCCGGTGAGAGTGAGCCGCGCGCGCTCACATTCCTCCACGGTGTTTGCGCGAGTCCCTCGCCGAACTGCTGGATGTGCGACAGTGATCCATAAAAGGCTTTATTTTTAACGTTAATTCTTCCCCCCGTCTGTCTCTGTCCGAGAACAGGGCAAAGCAATCTTAGCCAGCACTGAAGAGGTGGGGTGGGGCAAATAGGCTCTCACGGTTCAGAACGGAGCAGATCACATGACCCTCCGGAACGTCAGCGTCGCTGAAATCGCGCGGAAGAAGAAGAAGCACGAGCGCCCTCTTTGAGCAGAACGAGCGCGGCTTCTTTCACATGCTCCCATTTGCTAAATCGTAATTTAAGCTCGAGAATCGAGAAGGCGGGCGGGAGGGAGTGAGCGGTCTCCCTACCTTCACACGAGCAACAGTCAAGTCGCTCGATTCTCTTCAGGGCGTGTAGCGACCTCTATCGTCGCCTAAAGGCGTGCACTGTCCAGCGTGGTTTTTAATTACTCTGTGAAACGGAAGTAGCCAAAATGTCTACGACCCACTATTCGATTAATGCACAACGTTTTATTTTACGTGTACTTACTTTTGATTTACATGTCACATGCAAGGTCTGGCACTAAATTTATTGCCAGATCAGTAGTGGTTCGAATCCAATGAGTCGAAAAATAAGTTAATTACTCGAAGCTTTGTTTAACACAGTGCACGTTAGCGGCCCCTAATGGTAAATAAAAAAAATAGCAGAGGCCAGATACATAGGTTTTTGTTATCTCGTCTTATCATCTGTAGCCGCTTTATCCTGTTCTACAGGGTCGCAGGCAAGCTGGAGCCTATCCCAGCTGATTACGGGCAAAAGGCAGGGTACACCCTGGACAAGTCGCCAGGTCATCACAGGGCTGACACATAGACAACCATTCACACCTACGGTCAATTTAGAGTCACCAGTTAACCTAACCTGCATGTCTTTGGATTGTGGGGGAAACCAGAGCACCCGGAGGAAACCCATGCAGACATGGGGAGAACACGCAAACTCCGCACAGAAAGGCCCTCGCCGGCCACGGGCCTCGAACCCGGACCTTCTTGCTGTGAGGCGACAGCACTAACCACCATGCCACCTATATATATATATATATATATATATATATATATATATATATATATAGTTAGTGCTGTCGCCTCACAGCAAGAAGGTCCGGGTTCGAGGCCCGTGGCTGGTGAGGGCCTTTCTGTGCGGAGTTTGCGTGTTCTCCCCGTGTCTGCATGGGTTTCCTCCGGGTGCTGCAGTTTCCCCCACAGTCCAAAGACATGCAGGTTAGGTTAACTGGTGACTCTAAATTGACCGTAGGTGTAAATGGTTGTCTGTGTCTATGTGTCAGCCCTGTGATGACCTGGCAACTTGTCCAAGGTGTACCTTGCCTTTCGCTCGTAGTCAGCTGGGATAGGCTCCAGCTTGCCTGCGACCCTGTAGAACAGGATAAAGCGGCTAGAGATAATGAGATGAGATATTTTATATATATATATATATATATATATATATATATATATATATATATATATATATATATAATATAGGCCCAGAGGCCTTGGTCAGTATTTTCAAGACCTCGGTCACGGTACTTCACGATACAGACTGACCTTAAGCTGGTAAATTTATATATATATATATATATATATATATATATATATATATATATATATATATATAATTTATTTTTTTTTCTTTACCAAATTCTAACAGAAAATGAGAGTGCCCGAAAGGGAAACTATATTTAGAACAAGCTCGTTTTTGGCTTTCTCCTGAAATGTTTTCTTTTATTTCATCTTCATCAGGGTAGTAAAACTTGCTTTTGCTGTGAACACTGTCGTTATCACTATCCATGCTGTAAAATTAATGCTATTATACTGAGAAATGCGAAAATAAATGTTGACAAAAAATTGCTACTATGATTGTTGTTGTGAACGAGCGAGTCGCCAAAGGTCCGTAACCGGGTCCAGATCATAGGATTCCAGACCGCTCGCAAGCCAATCAGAGCGTGCAATTTGATGGAAACCAGACCACGAAAAAAATAAATACAACTTATTTCTGTAGAAAGCGTGTCATGTTAATTATTAACTGTGTTTTTTAACATATGTAAAAACAGAGTATATTTTGCTTATTTGACTAATAAATAAACATGCTTGTGTGACAGTAGGATATTGGGAGTTTAAGGATTTTTATTTAATAAAAGTATTTGTTCAACAGTCTTGGGGCTCAATCTGTTCCTTTCCTTATTAGCAATCTCCCTTGCCTTTAAAAAAATGATCACATGGAACGGAGGGGGCTGGAATGCATTAAAAACTGCAGTGATAATTGATAAAGACCGGATTTTTTTTTGTAATGCCCAGTACTGCAGTGGATCCTCAGGTCTGGGTTACTGAAGTAGTGCTAAACCTCAACAGTAACACTTTCATAAAACTAAATCATTCAATACTATGTGTATAAAAATGCGACATACTGGCTTGAACCGGGGTGGCACGGTGGTGTAGTGGATAGCACTGTCACCTCACAGCAAGAAGGTCCTGGGTTCAAGCCTAGTGGCTGGAGACAGCCTTTCTGTGTGGAGTTTGTATGTTCTGTCTGTGTGGGTTTCCTCTGAGTGCTCTGGTTTCCCCCAAAGGCTAATTGGTGGCTCTAAATTGACCATAGGTGTGAATGGTTGTCTATGTGTCAGCCCTACGGTGACCTGGCAACTTGTCTAGGGTGTACCCTGCCTCTCGCCCATAGTTAGCTGGGATAGGCTCCAGCTTGCCCGTGACCCTGTAGGACAGGATAAGTGGCCACAGATAATGGATGGATGGCTTGAACCAGTTTTAACTCCTTCTGAACCACTGACGACACAGGTCATGTGGGTGCATATAAAACATAGCTTTGGTGGTCACTGAATCACATGACTTAAGCCAATATGTTGTAGAAAATGGGACGCCTCAGGGGAGTGTAATCAGTCCAACTTTATTTTCTATTATGATTAATGATATATTTTTAAATGTTCCAGTAGATATTTGGAGATCACTGTTTGTGGATGATGGAGCACTGTGGAAAAGAGAGAGAAATATTGAACACATTGTTATGAAAATGCAAGATGGACTAAATCTAGTTGAGAAATTGAGGACAGTATGGGGGTTGAAACTTTCAGTGGAAAAAACAAAAACCATGTTCTTTACAAAAAAGAAACTCGTGGAATACAAGGTAAAACTATATGGAAATGAATTGGAGAAAGTTGAAAGTTTTCAGTTTTTGGCAGTTTATTTTGATCAGAGACTAACATGGAGGGAACATATCAGATATGTTGTTATGTATGTACAAGAAAATTATATGTATGTACAAGAAAATTATAAATGCTAGGAGATGTCTTGCAGGATTTAAATGAGGAGCTGATTTGGCATCTCTGAAACATATTTATGTAGCCTTAATTAGATCAAGATTAGACTCCAGAAGTATTGCATATGGATCAGCAGCAAAATGTGTGATAGCAAAATTAGATATTATTCAAGCTCAGGCTCTAAGGGTGTGTCTAGGAGCGGTTAGAACCCCCCCAGTATGTGCATTCCAAGTTGAAGCAGGTGAAATGCCTTTATTATTATGTCGGAAACGACTAGCGGCCAACTACTGGATCAATCTAAGGGGACATGGAGAAAGCCATCCAACAAAAAAGGTTCTACAATCATGCTGGGAGAAGGAGAGGACACAAAAAGAGAGCTTTGGCTGGACAGGAGCTAAAGATAGCTAAAGCTAAAGATTTGGGAGTGTATGACAAAGAGATTTGTTCAACAGTTGTGTGGCCTGTTAGACCTATCTGGATGTTAGAAAACCCTTGTGTAGATATGGAAATATTGAGGATTAAGCTCACAGGATTTGTAAACAGATGCAACAGGTTCTGCAATTGCTGTGCCCAGTTACCATATGGAAATTAGTAAGAGAACTTTGGATGGTTTGAGTGTATATACAGTGGAATTGTTTGCCATATTGTTGGCATTAGAAGGGACTGAACAGGTAGACTGGAGAAATATAATATATAGTGATTCTATGTCAGCACTTACAAGCATTAAGACAGGTTCAACCAGAAATCATCAAGAGCTGCTTTATGAAATCTTGTTTACCAATTCAAGATTGGTTAATCAAGGGAAAAATATTACATTCATCTGGGTCCCAGCTCATATAGGCATCCAGGGGAATGAGAGAGTGGGCAAACTTGCAAAAGAAGCACTCAAAAAAGAAACTGTTGAAGTGAACATCAAATGATCAAAATCAGAGGGGAAAAGCATAGTGTGGAGAAAGGTAAATCAACAGTGGCAACAGTTATGGGATAACAAAACAAAAGGGAGACATTTGCACTCAATCCAAAATAAAGTAGATATGTTGAGAAGCAGGAGGGTCAAACCAGAAAGCGCAAATAATAATAAGCAGACTGAGGATTGGACACAGCAACCTTAACAGTACACTTAACATCATGGGAAAACATCCAACGGGTCTCTGTGATCAGTGCCATGAAGCTGAGACAGTTGAGCATATCCTTACATCATGCAATAAATTTAGATTTGAGAGGCAAACAATGATGACAGAGCTACAGAAAATAGGACAGGTAGAGGACAATACTAAAAGCATATTAAAGTATGGCGATACTGCCAAGGGGAGGAAATGGTTACAGCGTCTTGCAAAAGTATTCATCCTCCTTGATGTTTGTCCTGTTTTGTCACATTACAAGCTGGAATTAAAATGGATTTTGGGGGGTTAACAGTATTTGATTTACACAATACGCCTACAACTTTAAAGGTGAAAATTGTTATTTTATTGTGACACAAACAATAATTAAGATAAAAAAAGCAGAACCCTGAAGTGTGCATAGGTATTCACCTTCCCCAAAGTCAATACTTTGTAGAGCCACTTTTGCTGCAATTACAGCTGCAAGTCTCTTGGGGTATGTCTCTATTACCTTAGCACATCTAGCCACTGGGATTTTCTCAAGGCAAAACTGCTCCAACTCCTTCAAGTTAGATGGGTTGCATTGGTGTACAGCAATCTTCAAGTTATGCCACAGATTCTCAATTGGATTGAGGTCTGGGCTTTGACTAGGCTATTCCAAGACATTTAAATGTTTCCCTTTAAACCACTCTGGTGTAGCTTTTGCAGTATGTTTAGGGTCATTGTCCTGCTGGAACGTGAACCTTCATCCCAGTCTCAAACCTCTGGCTGACTCAAACAGGTTTTCCTCCAGAATTGCCCTGTATTTAGTGCTATCCATCTTTCCTTCAGTCCTGACCAGCTTTCCTATCCCTGCAGATGAAAAATATCCCCACAGTATGATGCTGCCACCACCATGCTTCACTGTAGGAATGTTGTTCTCAAGGTGTTGGGTTTGCACCACACATGACATTTCTCATGATGGCCAAAAAGATCAACTTTAGTCTCATTTGACCAGAGAATCGTTTTCCATATGGGTTTTTTTTTTGGGGGGGGCGGGGGTGGTCTGCCATATGCAGTTGGGCAAACACCAAACATGTTTTCTTAAGCAATGACTTTTTTCTGGCCACTCTTCCATAAAACTTCACTCTTTGGAGTGTATGGCTTAAAGTGGTCCTATAGATAGATACTCCCATTTCTGCTGTGGATCTTTGCAGCTCTTTCAGTGTTATCTTTGGTGTCTTTGTTGCATTTCTGATTAATGCTCTCCTTGCCTGGTCTGTGAGTTTTGGTGGGCAGCCTTCTGTTGTCAGGTTTGTAGCGGTGACATATTCTTTCCATTTTGCTATAATGGATTTAATGGTGCTCCCTGGGATATTCAAAGATTGGGATATTTTTTATGATGCAACTCTGATTTATACTTCACAACTTTGTCTCTGACCTGTTTGGAGTGCTCCTTGGTTCTCATGCTGCTTACTTAGTAGAGTTGCAGAGTCAGGGTCCTTCCAGAACAGGTTGATTTATTCAGACATCATGTGACAGATCATGTGACACTTTGATTGCACACAGGTAAATCTTCATCAAATAATTATGTGACTTATGAAGTGAATTGGTTGGACCAGCTCTTATTTAGGGGTTTCGAAAGGGGGTGAATACCTATGCACACTCCAGATTTCTGTTCTTTCATCTTAATTATTGTTTGTGTCACAAGAAAACAACAATTTGCACCTTTAAAGTTGTAGGCATGTTGTGTAAATTAAATGGTGTTCACCCCCCAAATCCATTTTAATTCCAGCTTGTAATGTGACAAAACAGGACAAACACCAAGGGGGATGAATACTTTTGCAAGACACTGTATTTACATTTTTAAGAACAACTGGACTGGAAAGATGGCTTTAAAATGAAATGACAAGAATACAGGAAAAACCTGTAGATACCAGTAATGCAACACTGTGGATACCAGCTGCCATAAAATCCAAAGGAAGAAAAAGAAGAAGAATCATATGACTTTGGCACTTGAATACAAGCTTTGAATCACTGCTTTTGGAAGCTTTGCTTCATAGTTTTCAAAGCAAGGTCTGGCCAGAGCTCCAGGTTCTCCATTACATCACTGCAGGTTAGCAAAGCAAACTAACTGTACTAGCTACCCCAAGACTTGAAAAGAGGCATAAGCCATCTACTACCTTCCAAGCTTTATTTTTCTTCATGTACACAGTTAATAAGAGGTCATGTATGACAGGAAAAGATGAAACCACTGTGTGGCAGCGGGGGCGTGGCCAAGCATCAGTTTGTGAATGGAGGGCAGGATCGGGGAAGGTGAGTGGCAAAGTCAATGCACCTGTTGTCAATTAGCATGTGTGTGTTTGTTGCAGGGATGGCTGAGCATAAAAGGAAGGGGAGAGCAGAGAAGGGTTTTTTCACTCTCCCACCCAGAACGAACGTACGTACGTACGTGAGTGAGAGAGAATGAGCAAAGCTGAAAAGCAAGGAAAATAGATAGTGTGTGCGAACATCAACTCCTGCCTGCCGTGCTTCTGTACTCCACCCACATCAGGGACTGATACACACTGTTATATGTTTTCTTCCACTTCTCACATCAAACAGTAATCAGGAACTAATTGCAGATAGGAAGAAACATTGGACCACAATGGTCTGAGAAATAATTCGAGTCACTTGTGTGGATTTGTCTCTTTACCACAATTATCCTAGTCAGGATCCCTGGGATTTAAAATCACTTTTGTTTATATTTTGGAAAACAGAACTAAGTTCAGGCGGCACGGTGGTGTAGTGGTTAGCACTGTCGCCTCACAGCAAGAAGGTCCGGGTTCGAGCCCCGTGGCCGGTGAGGGCCTTTCTGTGCGGAGTTTGCATGTTCTCCCCGTGTCCACGTGGGTTTCCTCCGGGTGCTCCGGTTTCTCCCACAGTCCAAAGACATGCAGGTTAAGTTAACTGGTGACTCTAAATTGACCGTAGGTGTGAATGTGAGTGTGAATGGTTGTCTGTGTCTATGTGTCAGCCCTGTGATGACCTGGTGACTTGTCCAGGGTGTACCCCGCCTTTCGCCCGTAGTCAGCTGGGATAGGCTCCAGCTTGCCTGCGACCCTGTAGAACAGGATAAAGCGGCTAGAGATAATGAGATGAGATGAGAACTAAGTTCATTAGGAAACAGTAGTGATGGCAAGACAAAGCTTCATGACAAGTGGAATCTTTCCAGCCAACTATTTTGAAAAATGACTCATTTCTCAAGGCTTCATGTGCATACTAGAGCCCTCTCGTGGTCAAAAAATAAACACACAGGCCTGTGTACCATACGTTGTCTGTTTAAAATTGGGAACAGTAATAGACAACAAGAAATAAATAGCTGATATATGTAAGCCATCTCAAATACAGGAATTCTTGAAAGTGTATTGTGTCTTTAAAAAAAATCATAGTCTAGACATGAATTTAAAATAATATACATGAGCAGAGGTATTTTTCTGTATGCTTATGTGCTTATAATGTTATTAGCACCTAGATTACATTGCTTTTATAGGTCACTGATGTAATCATGTATATAAAATTAAAATGTACAAAAGATGGTCTGCTTAATTAGACAGTGACAGTGTTTCTTTAAATGGGCAATGGATAGGGCTTTGAGAATGAATATGCTTGTACATGGTCAGAGCATAGAATACTCAAAACCACCCATCAAAACTGGAACCATTCTTAAAGCAATCCCTAAACAAGGCTTCAAGTTATGTTCAATGTCATTTATGGAAAATATTGACACAAACAGTGCTCTACCTTCTTGAAACACACTTCAGTGCTTTGGTACCCAGCAGAACATCACTAGGAACTATTAAGTAATAAGATTGTTTGTTTTTATATATTTTTATTTATCCTTTATGCTCCCATGTCTAATCACAACTTTGAGGGTGGAGGTGATGATTTGTAAAGAAAACATGAATTTGAGTGAACAGTTTTGTATGAAACAAATGTTACAATTTGTGTCTGGGTTATGTTACTATGTTTTCTTCAGTAAAATTATGAATGTTTTCATTCTGTAACATAAAAAAAAATCATTTCCAGTATTTCCTTTGTTAGGCCTCCAAAAAAACTCCATTCCTGAGGGTGATATATAAAAATGTAGGCTAATGTTTACTGGCTATCATGTTATTGTAGCAGGAAATGTGGAGTATAAAGGACATCTGCAAGCCTATTATTATTATTATTATTATTATTATTATTATTATTATTATTATTATTATCAGATTTTTGTTTTAATTGTTTGTTTTTGAGCATGAACTATCTAATCATTAGATAGTAGCTGTACCTGTGTTTAACACATGGGATGACATTGTTTCAGCACCCCTCCACAGTGGAATATATTGTAGAGATAATTAAGTCAAGTCAGTTTATTTTTATAGTGCTTTTAATAACAGATATTGTCACAAAGCAGCTTTAGAGAAAAATAAAGACTTTAAACAAATGAGCTAATTTTAACCCTAATAAATTTATTTATCCCCAATGAGCAAGGCTGTGGTGATGGTGGCAAGGAAAAACTCCCTCAGATGACATGAGGAAGAAACTTTGAGAGGAACCAGACTGAAAAGGGAACCCATCCTCATGTGGGTGATAACAGATAGCATGATTATAAATAAGTTGCTTCTATAAATGTGTTCTATATAGTCACAAAGTACAATTGTACAACCAAGAAATTCACTGTAGTTTTAACATGAAGTCTATTTTGTTGAAGTTATCAAATGTTCATTGATGGAGGCTTGAGTGCAAGACTGTTCATGACAACTGCAGTCCTGAGGTTATCATGTCAATTGTAGTCCTCAGCCATCACAGCAAAACTGTAACTGTCCAGAGACATCTTCCAAGTGCGACTTTTGACTGTTCATATGGGGTCATCTTCCACAGGAGCAATGTGATGAGACTCTGGCCAAATGTAGGGTGTTAGGATGGATCAGGCAGGTCCAAGGAGTAGAAGATGTCAGCATAACTGGTGTCTCAGGATCAACATGTAACTCAACAGAGAGAGACAGACAGAGGGAAGAGATTGGGGGGGGGGGGGGGGGGGATCCAGGTTGTTAGGTATGCCCAGTGTCACCTAATGGTTAAGAACAGTATACATTTAGAAAACGTAGCGAGTCAGTGGGCGGATATTGACAACAATACAATCCAAAGAGCAGAAGAGATCAGCATCACTGGTGTCTCAGGGAGCACTGTTTAATTTTTCATACTGCTAATAGAATGTTAAAAGAATGTCTGTTCTTTTAAATTATACTGCCATGGTGTTGAAATCTTGATTATGACTGGTCAGAAGGTGTGGATTTATCCTATAACAATATAGTTCTAGCTGTAATTTAAATTATAGGTTTATTCAGTGTTATAATGCTTGTTCTAATATGTTAGTGTCTCATCCTAACAGCTAATTCACAGGGACTTGTATGGACCTATGTTTTTTGCTTCAAGAAAGACAAAAAGAGGCTGGTGAGGGAATGACTGTTTATAGCTACTATAAGTCATAACAGGAACTGACTTGTCTCATAGACAAGGATCAACATGTAACTCAACAGAGAGAGACAGACAGAGGGAAGAGGGAACTGTAAATAATTAAATCATACAATGCGTTGTTCATTAGAAAATTAACAACTATAATCTCCAATCACTGTGGTATAAGTGGAATAAAACAGTTTGCGATGTGCAGTTATTGTAAAGTAATCCACTTAGGTGGTAATGTATCTCATCATACTGATGAGGATTATTTTCCAATAACAGCACACCCCATCATTTGTTATACAGCACATTGTGATGGTGGAAATAAAAGCCATAGTATTTTAGAAATTCTTGTTATCTTCATCACTATAAAATTGCTAATTATAGGCATCTTGTGGCCATAGAAATTACTTTGTGTAAAGATGGGCCTAGATTGTATAGTTATGGCAGAAGCTAAGCATGATTTTCCTGTCATCAGTATTCTTTTTTTTCCCCTGCAGTGTGGTTAAATTGTAATTGAGCTCAGTGTTCTGTGCAGGTGTCTAGGATCCAGGGTCTAGTCTAGGGTTGAGGCTGACAACAGAAAGATGAGGTGTAAAATATGTGTGAAAATGAGAACGATGGCACACATGATCTTTTTACAAGATATATTGTAGAAAAAATATTTACAGTTACCAGTATTGCTTCAGGCCAGCCCAGGCCAAAATAACAAATGTCCAAAACTAACTGTGCAAAAGGAAGCTGTCATACTTGTACAAAAAAGAGGATGAACAAATGGCATTTGACTTCTTTTTCTCACTGACTAACCACAAACACAGACAAAATGCCCACATCCAACAAAAACAGCAGCCAAAGGCTACAACCAGTGACATACAGGCAAATGTTTACAAGAACATCAATATGTACACAAAAGGAAATGTATAAAATTTGAAATCCAAACCAAAGGGCACAGGCAAATCTCAAAATGTACAAACAAGCTTGGGGTCATATACCAGAATCAATCAATCAATCAATCAATCAATCCATCAATCAATCAATCAATCAATCAATCACAAGTAACTATTAGCAGAAAAGTTGATGAGTCAAAACTGTTGATACATTAAGTAGCCATGAAGAGATGATGGAGCCACAAGGAAAAAGAGGTGTTCTTGAACACAGGGTTTGACCGGAAATGAATTTCAACTTGAGTTCCAGTAACAGCAGGCCACTTCAATTTCACCAGCATTGTCATGCTGGAAAACATTTAGGTTAGGCCCCTTAGTGGGGACCTGAGGATGGTCTGGAACAGTGTCTCTCAACCACTGGGCTGAATTGCCATCTAGTGGGCTGCAATTTTTTTTTCAAGTTGAAACTAATTTTTACTCGTAGTAGGGTACAATTGCTGGGTTGCCTCTGACATCACATACGCCTCATTAAGCTACGGTCACACTACAGTTTGCGATGCTTTGTGAAGGGTTATCGATGAAAATGAGGCATTTTTGTGGCAATGCATGGTGATATACACATGAGCTAAAAGTTGTGCTCATGCAGTAGGTGAACACTTGACTGTCACGCCTTTGCGCACTTGAGTCTGGTGCAGCTCGAGCAGCCCCACATGCTCATGGAACGCGTTGTGCGTGTGCTTTGAACCCAGTCATTATGGGAAACACCTGATACTAATTTGAGTGCAATCAACACACTGTTTTCACAGAGGCTTTGTGAAGTATTATCACTATCACATTTGTTTCTAGTCATGTTTATAACACTGTTTAAATACTCTGCTTTATGATTCTGCTTTCTGTTTTGTTTTTGTAAATATCACGCCTGCTAATAAACACTCTTCTTGCACTTAGATTCATCTACTGTGGTCTATCTTGTAGTGTCTTGATCCCCAGATCTTTAACCCAGCCACATAGAAAAAGCTGCAGGCCTCCATGCTCTTCCAGGTTTTCATCTGTGTGTCCGTGTAGAATGATGTCTGCAGCACCAGGTAGTTTGAGATGTCAGGAAACTCAGCAGATGGACCATTTTCCAACTCGTAGGAAAAATCCTTCTTTGTTAGCGTGTAAGGATCTATCCCATTGAGTGGTTTCTATATTCACTTCTTTTGAATGTACTTCTTGGTTTTAATAACTTGCTTGTTTGCTGTACACAAACATGGCAATAAGTTCTTGTGTTAATTGTCCAGACTCCACTTTTGGATCATTAATCCCTTTTGACTGAGAATGCCCTGTATGCATGGTTTGGCTTCTGGCACATTCATACAGTTTTAAATACAATACCTACAATTAAATACAGTTTGTTTTTATTGAATTTATTTAATTCCTGGGCTCCCATCTGTAACGGGGAGTGATGTTGCATTCCATTAATACACTTTAAAATAAATTATTAGATTCTAATAGAATAGATGAGCCAAAATAATTGGGGATCTTCTTTTAATGAGCCCTGACTCATTACAAGTATGAATAGGAACCCCTGGTCTGGAAGACTCTGTAACTACATTGCTTGCATAATTAATTTAAATATTAATTATCCTAGGCAGCACGGTGGTGTAGTGGTTAGCTCTGTCGCCTCACAGCAAGAAGGTCCGGGTTCGAGCCACATGGCCGGCAAGGGCCTTTCTGTGTGGAGTTTGCATGTTGTCCACGTGGGTTTCCTCCGGGTGCTCCAGTTTCCCCCACAGTCCAAAGACATGCAGGTTAGGTTAACTGGTGACTCTAAATTGACCGTGAGTGTGAATGGTTGTCTGTGTTTATGTATCAGCCCTGTGATGACCCGGTGACTTGTCCAGGGTGTACCCCGCCTTTCGCCCATAGTCAGCTGGGATAGGCTCCAGCTTGCCTGAGACCCTGTAGAACAGGATAAAGTGGCTAGAAATAATGAGATGAGATTAATTATCCTTATAGTTGTATGACTATGGATTAAACAAAGTCTTTAATAATGTAACTAAAGGCTATTTTATTTTCATGAATTTTGAGTTCACAGGTGTTAACTGTCTTATAGATATATCAGAATTAATTGCAGCTTCCAGCATTCTAGCATTATATGCTACGTGTTTTGCTTTCCTATTTAATTAAGTCACAAATTAATATATTACACCAGGGGCATTGCTAGTATCTGAAGGTATCAGAGGTGTAGCCCAGACCTCATCTACCGTAAATGGGCTTCGGGGGCATCTACCGCAGGAGAGATTAAAAAAAAAAAGCAACTAAAGACACCACTGTTTTAAAATCACTATCTCACACTGTATATATACACTGCCTGGCCAAAAAAAGTCGCACACTCTTATGTTTCATTGGACTGCCTTTATCTTTGATTACAGAACGCGTTCACCATGGCATTGTTTCAACAATCTTATGCAACATCACAACATTTATTTTGTTTGATAGAGGCTTTATCTTGTTTGACAGACCCCCAGGTGGCATGGTGGTGTAGTGGTTAGTGCTGTTGCCTCACAGCAAGAAGGTTCTGGGGGACAAATTTCACTATACTTGAGTGTGCATGTGACTAATAAAGATTTCATCTTATTATTATTTACATCCAGAGTTGCACTCATTTTTCACCCAGATCTTATATTGACAATGGGAGAACCAAACCACTTCATAAAGTCTTACCTGGTCATTCAGTACATTCAGGTAGTCAGCTGACTACATTTTATTGTCACATAACAATGCTGAGCCTTGACCTGACCAACTGAAGCAACTACAGAATATAACACTACCTCCAGAGGCTTGTACAGTGGCCATTATACATTTTATTTTTCATCTCATCTCATTATCTGTAGCCGCTTTATCCTGTTCTACAGGGTCGCAAGCAAGCTGGAGCCTATCCCAGCTGACTATGGGCGAAAGGCGGGGTACACCCTGGACAAGTCGCCAGGTCATCATAGGGCTGACACATAGACACAGACAACCATTCACACCCACATTCACACCTACGGTCAATTTAGAGTCACCAGTTAACCTAACCTGCATGTCTTTGGACTGTGGGGGAAACCGGAGCACCCGGAGGAAACCCACACGGACACGGGGAGAACATGCAAACTCCGCACAGAAAGGCCCTCGCCGGCCACAGGGCTTGAACCCAGACCTTCTTGCTGTGAGGCAACAGCGCTAACCACTATACCACCGTGCCGCCACATTTTATTTTTATTTTATTTTTTTATTTGATCTGTATTTAATCAGGTAAAATCAGTTGAGAACCAGTTCTCATTTACAATGATGACCTGGCCAAGAGGCCTCAGCAAGAGAATAAACAAACACTGTCCACACAAAATGACACATACAGTGCAAATACAGTACAATGCTATGCAACATTCATACAATGACAGACCGAAGAAAAAAGTAATTAGCAAGTACAACAGTCAACAATAATTTTTTGCCTTTTTTTTTAAAGACATTAACTGATATGGAAGCTGTGAGTTTGAGTGTGTTTTGTGATGAATTCCAATCATTTGCAGTAGCAAAATGGGAGAAATTATGGCCAAAACCAGTATGGACTTTTAGAATAGTGAGCATAATAAAATTGCTGGATCTTGAGCGATATTTGCTATCAGAAATATGCAGTATCACCTGACTGGAAGTGTGCTAGTCAGCTCTGCAGAGTCTGCTTTCTGTGCCTGGGTCCCTAAGGTTTGCTTCCCAAGGTCAGGCATTCCCTTTCAAAGTCCTAAATTTTGGAATAGGTATTGTCAGCTCTTGTGGGTACAAGCATTAAGACGCTACTATTTTTGCTACTGCTACTACCTGTGCATCACCATACAGCTTTTCCAGATTTTAGATGGTTAACATCAGCTTTGCCAATGGTGTGAATGTAGTGGTCATCTCTGAGCATGTTTCAGGGCAATACTAGGATGAGTCCTGTTGTCAGGACTATTGGCAGATTATTCAGGTAACTGTCCAGGTATGTAACTGTGGTTCCATTAACCATGCATAACCACCATAAATAACTGTCACATTAACATTCCTGGGCTTGCAGAGCTAATCCTAATTGAAACATTTAATTAGTAAGGTAAAATATACAGATTTGATTTGGATACAAACACCATCAGCAATGCATTTTGCATTCTCTTAAAACTTCAGTAGGGCCACAACAGGTAAACACTCAGTGGTATACAGTACCTAGTCACAGCATATAGACTAAGACAATTGCATCATTGTTTTCTAATTAAAATGCAAGCAAAAAATCATGAAATTGTTAGGGTTTTGCTGGGATTCGAACCTGGTTCATTGGTGTGATAATCCAGCAAACCCCCACTAGGCCACTAGGGGGATGACTCAAATGCAGAGGCGTGAGGCGGAAGTAGAAAAAGAATCAAAAGGTTTATTTATACTATATACACTATATACAGGGCAAAACAAAAAACAAAACAAAAAAAAAAAAAAAAAAAAAAAAGAGTATAATCCAACACTGGGAAGACAAAGGGAAAAATAAAATATCAAAAGTTCAAAGTCCAAAAAGGAAAAGGCAAAAATGCAAAAGCTCAGAAGATCCAAAAACACAGTCACTACTAAATCCAAAAGAAAAGCAAAGTGCAAAACAAAGAACACAGTACAGAGGAAACTGGAGATAAACATAACAGCACAAAGACTCCGTGACAAGAGGACTGAACTCAGGGGTATAAATACACAAACTAATTAAGGACACAGGTGAAGATAATCAGGACTAAACAGGCAATTAACAAAAACACAAAACACAGGAACAGTGGCGGCCTCTAGAGGCCAAAATAAACATGACACGAAAAGGAAATAACAGCGGCCTCTAGAGGCCAAAACAGTCCTAGTCCTAACAGGACCCCCCCCCCCCTCTAGGAGCGTCTCCTGACGTTCCCAGGGTGATCTGGATGGGCCGAATGGAAGTCCCGACAGTTCTTTATCTAGGACATCCCGAGCAGGAACCCAGCAGCGCTCCTCAGGACCATAGCCCTCCCAGTCCACCAGATATTGCAACCCGCCGCGGACCCGGCGGGAGTCAAGCAGGCGATGCACAGTGAACACAGTCTGCCCCTGGAAGATGCGGGGGGGGGGGGGGGGGGGTTCCTAGGGGCAGGGGTATACGTAGACGTCAGTATGGGCCGCAACAGGGAAACATGGAAAGTGGGGTTGATCCTCAGAGTCCGGGGCAACTGGAGCCGGTAGGAGACAGGGTTCACCCTGCGCACCACCTTGAAGGGGCCAATGTAGCGAGGAGCAAGCTTGCGGTTCTCCACCCGTAGCGGAAGGTCCTTAGTGGACAGCCAAACCCGCTGCCCAGGGCGGAAATCGTGTGCAGGTCTTCTATGGCGGTTGGCCTGAGTCTGGTTGGTTCTGGAGGTCTGTATGAGGATCTTCCTGACCTTGCTCCAGGTCTTGTGACATCGTCTCACATATTGGTTGACCGAGGGCACCCCCGCGTCCTCCTCCTGGTCCGGGAACAGAGGTGGCTGGAACCCGAATTGGCACTGGAATGGCGACAGCTTGGTGGCCAATGACTGCAGGGTGTTGTGGGCGTACTCTGCCCATGGCAGCCAGGTGCTCCACGATGTCGGGTTATCCATAGCCAGGCCTTGCAGGGTGGTTTCCAGGTCCTGGTTGAGCCTCTCCATCTGACCATTGGACTGTGGGTGAAACCCAGAGGAGAGGCTGGCAGTGGCTCCGATGACCTTGCAGAACCTGTGCCACACTCGGGAGGAGAACTGGGGCCCTCGGTCTGAGACGATGTCCTGTGGAAGACCAAAGACTCGGAAGACATGATTGAACATAAGTTTAGCTGTTTCAAGAGCAGAGGGGAGTTTGCACAGTGGTATGAAGCGGCAGGCCTTGGAGAATCTGTCAACTATGACCAAAATGAGTGTGTTACCTTGTGACTCAGGGAGACCCGTGATGAAGTCGACTGCCACGTGGGACCAGGGACGCCGGGGAATGGTCAGAGGATGCAGGAGACCCTGGGGATGCTGTCATGGGTTCTTGGTTCTGGTGCAAACCTCACAGGACAGGACAAATGACCTTACTTCCTTCTCCATGTTAGGCCACCAGAAGCGTCTTTTCAGGAAGTCCAGGGTCCTCCGAGCTCCCGGGTGGGCGGTGAGAGGGGAAGAGTGACCCCACTGGAGAACCTTGGCCCGGGCTTGATGTGGGACGTACAAGAGGCCCGGTGGCCCCGTCCCAGGACCGGGGTCCTGGCGTTGGGCTCGTCGAACAGCCTCCTCAATACCCCAGCAGACAAGGGCCACAATCCAGGACACCAGGATAATAGGCCCAACTTCATTCTCCCTGTTAGTGGCAGAGAACAGCCTGGACAGTGCATCAGGTTTGGTGTTCTTGGAGCCGGGGCGGTACGAGAGGGTGAAGTCAAACCGACTGAAAAACAGGGCCCACCTAGCCTGTCGAGGGTTCAGTCTCTTGGCTTGCTGGAGGTACTCCAGGTTCTTGTGGTCAGTCCAAACCAGGAATGGATGTTGCGCTCCCTCCAGCCAGTGCCTCCACTCCTCAAGGGCCAGCTTGACCGCTAGCAGTTCTCGATCCCCCACATCGTACCGGGACTCCGCAGGACTCAGGCGGTGGGAGAAGTAAGCGCAGGGGTGCAACTTTCCTTCTGAACATTGAGAGAGCACCGCGCCGACACCACTGTCCGAGGCGTCCACCTCCACGATGAATGGTTGGGAGGTGTCCGGGAGGACCAGAATGGGTGCCGTGCAGAAGCGGTCCTTGAGGTCTTTGAACGCCTTTTCCGCCTGAGGAGACCAGACATAAGATCCACCTGTCCTTTTGGTGAGGTCTGACATGGGTGCTGCCACAGAACTGAAGTTCCTGATGAACTTGCGGTAGAAGTTAGCGAATCCCAAGAACCGCTGAACCTCCTTAACGGACTTGGGAGTAGGCCAATCCCGGACGGCCAGGGTCTTGGCAGGGTCCATTTGGAGTTGGCCTGTCCGTACAATAAATCCCAGAAAGGAGACCTCGGGAACATGAAATTCGCATTTCTGGGCCTTGGCGAACAGATTGTTCTGTAGCAGCCTCTGGAGAACCTGGCGGACATGGTAGCGGTGCTCCTGCACGGTCTTGGAAAAGATAAGGATGTCGTCGAGGTAGACAAAAACGTACAGGTTAATCATGTCCCTTAAGACGTCGTTGATTAGGGCCTGAAAAACAGCTGGTGCGTTGGTGAGTCCGAAGGGCATCACCTGGTATTCGTAGTGCCCAGACGGGGTGTTAAAGGCAGTCTTCCACTCGTCTCCCTGTCGGATACGGATGAGGTGGTATGCGTTCCGTAGGTCCAACTTGGTGAAGACGGTGGCGCCTTGGAGCAGGTCGAAAGCAGTGGACATCAGCGGAAGGGGATATCGGTTGCACACAATGATCTTGTTCAGGCCCCTGTAGTCAATACATGGTCGGAGCCCCCATCCTTCTTGCCGACAAAGAAGAAGCCGGCACCAGCAGGTGAGGTGGAGGGTCGAATGAACCCAGAGACCAGGGCATCTTTGAGGTATTCCTCCATGGCCTTGTGTTCTGGCTGAGAGAGGGAAAACAGTCTGCCACGAGGAGGGGTAGTCCCAGGGAGCAAGTCGATGGCACAGTCATAGGCCCGGTGCAGAGGAAGAACGGCGGCCCTGCTCTTGCTGAATACCTCCTTGAGATCCCAGTACTCTGTGGGAACTTGAGATAACTCGGTGAGATCAGGGGGCTCGGCAGGAGACACAGGAGAGCTAGAGAGCAGACAAGAGGCATGGCATGCAGGGCCCCATTCCACAACCTGGCTTGTTACCCAGTCTATGCGAGGGTTGTGGCGAGTAAGCCAAGGAAGGCCTAGAATAACTGGGAACTCAGGTGAAGGAATCAGGTGCAGGGATATTTCTTCCTTGTGACCTTGAGACTGGAGGAAGACTGGAGAAGTAACTTGGGTGACTCTTCCATCACCTAACGCTTGGCCATCGAGGGCAGACACGGACAGTGGGACTTCAAGAGGTGCAGTCGGAATATTGATGCTTTGGGCGAAGTGAATATCCATAAAGTTCCCAGCCGCCCCTGAGTCTAACAAAGCTTGACAAGAGTGGACAGACTCACCCCAGGAGATGGAGACCGGGATGTAGATTCCTTGGCCAGGGAGTCCAGGAGAGAGGGTAGGCCCCGTCACAACCCTCCCTCGGCTGGACGGGGCGGTCCTTTTCCCAAGAGTTCGGGACATGATGCTCGGAAGTGACCCGGCTTGCCACAGTAGATGCAGCACTTGTCCCTCCTTCTGCGCTCCCTCTCAGATGCGGAGAGGCGAGTACGACCCACTTGCATGGGTTCTGGACAGTCACTGAAGGAGGTAGACGGTCTCCAGGTAGAGGTAGGGAGGCTGGGGGGGCTCAAGGCTTGGTGGCGTTCTCTCATCCTGTTGTCCAGACGAATAGCATGTGAGATGAGGGTTTCGAGGTCACTTGGGCATCCAATAGAGGCCAGACCGTCCTTGATGGGGTCAGACAGACCATGGTGGAAGGCTGACACCAGGGCAGTCTCGTTCCATCCACTTACTGCTGCGAGCGTTCGGAACGAGATGGCGTAATCTGCGACACTTCCTCCTTGCCGGATGGACATGAGCTTTCGGGCTGCGTCGGTACTGATGTCTGCCTGATCGAAGACCCGAAGCATCTCTTCAGAAAACAGCTGGAAATCAAGGCACTCAGGTCCCTGTCTTTGCCAGATAGCAGTAGCCCAGGCTCGCGCCTTACCAGCTAATAAGGTTATCACAAAGGCAATCTTGCGGCGATCCGTAGTGTAGGTGGTAGGCTGAAGCTCAAAGGTGAGTTGACACTGGGTAAGGAACTCTCGGCACTCACTGTGCTTGCCGTCGTACCTCTGTGGTGCAGGAAGGCTGGGTTCGCGAGGTGAAGAAGGCAGCATGGCAGGAGGCACAGGAGGTGGATCAGGAGATGCAGGCAGAGATGTCAGCTGTGCCAGGGTTTTCCCGATTTGCTGAAGCAGTTCCTCTTGGCGAGCAAGGGCCTCACGTTGGCTGGTGAGCGTACGTCCATGGTCGCTCCGAAGTGTGTCAAAGCTGCCATAATTCCCTGAAGGTTGGCCAGGTAGACAGTTGAAGTAGCCTCTGCTGAGTCGGTCATGACGGAGTCTTTCTGTTAGGGTTTTGCTGGGATTCGAACCTGGTTCGTTGGTGTGATAATCCAGCAAACCCCCACTAGGCCACCAGGGGGATGACTCAAATGCAGAGGCATGAGGCGGAAGTAGAAAAAGAATCAAAAGGTTTATTTATACTATATACACTATATACAGGGCAAAACAAAAAACAAAACAAAACAAAAAAGAGTATAATCCAACACTGGGAAGACAAAGGGAAAAATAAAATATCAAAAGTTCAAAGTCCAAAAAGGAAAAGGCAAAAATGCAAAAGCTCAGAAGATCCAAAAACACAGTCACTACTAAATCCAAAAGAAAAGCAAAGTGCAAAACAAAGAACACAGTACAGAGGAAACTGGAGATAAACATAACAGCACAAAGACTTCGTGACAAGAGGACTGAACTCAGGGGTATAAATACACAAACTAATTAAGGACACAGGTGAAAATAATCAGGACTAAACAGGCAATTAACAAAAACACAAAACACAGGAACAGTGGCGGCCTCTAGAGGCCAAAATAAACATGACACGAAAAGGAAATAACAGCGGCCTCTAGAGGCCAAAACAGTCCTAGTCCTAACAGAAATATGTCTGGTTATCAATATATAGTGAAGCTGTTAATTGAAAGAATTGTCAAATGGCAAATTATGAACATGACAAAATAAACCCAAATGAAATAAATAACATTTTTTCTTTTGTTTTCTTTATTAGTGTAGATAAACCCTAAACTATTGTATCTACCTAAACTATCCACCAATTTACCAATAGCAGCTGACAAATTACCAAAGGAGAGCTGAAAGATCACACTGATTATTTCTCAGTTATGTCCATTGCCTGTCAGAAGTTTCTCCCTCTGTTCTGTTCTTATAAAACTGCCAGTTTATTGACATAAACAAAGTATTTTATTAAAGATTATTTGATTATTAAAATGCAAAATGACTTACTGATAAAATGATTTATAATGTAAATATATGGTCGAACAGCCAATTTAACTTTTTTTTTTGTGGGCTTTTTGACTGGTATTTATCTCATCTCATTATCTGTAGCCGCTTTATCCTGTTCTACAGGGTCGCAGGCAAGCTGGAGCCTATCCCAGCTGACTACGGGCGAAAGGCGGGGTACACCCTGGACAAGTCACCAGGTCATCACAGGTCTGACACATAGACACAGACAAACATTCACACCTATGGTCAATTTAGAGTCACCAGTTAACCTAACCTGCATGTCTTTGGACTGTGGGGGAAACCGGAGCACGCGGAGGAAACCCACGCGGACAACATGCAAACTCCGCACAGAAAGGCCCTCGCCGGCCATGGGGCTCGAACCCGGACCTTCTTGCTGTGAGGTGACAGCGCTAACCACTACACCACCGTGCCACCCACTGGTATTTATGATCACTGGTATTTTCCTCCACAGTTGCTCCTGGGGAAAAATTAAACTCTTTCCTTGACATGGACAAAAACCCTGTGTTTGGCAATGAATGATCCTGCACAGTCTGCTTATACAAATCATGTGTGTTTGCATAAATGCCTCTCAAGTTATCAGAGGTATTAATCACTAATGTACTGTGATTAATAATGTTTGTAAGACTTACTGTTAAGATTTAACTAATATCAAAGTTCAAAATGTAAGTGGCTGTAAACTGGTAGGGGCTGTTATAGGATTAAGTATGCTGTATTTCCCAGAATGCAATACAATTGTTCCTTTGTTTAAATGAAAAGGTCTTAAGCCCAGTGCACATGGGTGATTTTCTGTTGCGAGCATATTGTGATTTTTGGATGCAAGTTTCCCCTCTCGGGTAGCTGCGTGTATGCGTTATCTGCGACCAGTTGGTGATTTGGGGAGGGGGATGCAAGTCACATGGAAATCACATGACTACTTCATGGGCAGGGATTGGCTTAGCCTTTGGTGGCAATCGCTTTGCAATCGCAAAGACACACACACACGGCTATCTCTGCAACAAGTCAGCAACTGGTGATTTTTTGTTGCAGAATATCAAGCATGTTTAATACCTGTGATCTGTCACAAGCAACAAAAAAATCACTGTTACAAATATCTGCACACAAAGCAATTTTTTGCTTGTGTCAAAAAGTTGCACGACCAAGCGACAGAAAATGGCCTGTGCGCGCCAGGCTTTAAAGAGTCAAAATAATAAACTGATAATAAGCAAACAGTTGATCAATGCTGCATCATAGTCTACCCTTCCAATTCAGCTAGTTTTCTTGTTGGCGAGTTCTCTTTCAGATCAGTACAATGGAGCTGTTAGGGTATTAGCAAAAAAAAGGGGTTGTTTATATCATTAATGGTTTGAGATTTCTGAAAGTGTTCTACTTTTTCTGAAAGGAAAACTTTCTTGTCATATTTCAGAAAGAAATTTTCAGGGACAAACTGAAGAACACTTCTATAACTTTTATGGGTCTTGGGAAAATGAGCAACTGCGAGACAGGCTTGTGACAACTTGGGGTAAAGTTATTACAACCCCAATTTCAAAAAAAGTTGTGTCAGCAGGTAGTACTGGAGGGTGAAGACTTCCCATTTGATGGCCAGACACTCCTTCTTGATCATGCTGTATTTACTGTCCTGAGCTTGTGGCTGATGTACAGTAGGGGGTGATCCTCCCCCTCCACCACCTGCTATGAAACGGCCCCTAGCCCTCTATCTGATACATCAGTCTGTAAGAGAAAAGGGAGAGAAAATTCTCCAGCAACAACAGGTGATGCAGGAGCTCTTAAAGGGCCTCCAAATCACCACCCAGGAGCTTTTGCAGCAGTGAGCCAGAGCCTCTCCTCTTTTGGGATGCCTCCTTGACTCCCACCCAGAGGCCCTCCATCTGCTCCACAAACTCACCCCTGTAGACAATGTAGAAGCCTACTTGTACATGTTTGTGCAGATGGCATATAGAGATGGCTGGCCTGAAGAGGAGTGGGCCCTGCTTTTGGCCTCCCTTCTCACTGGAGAAACCCCACTGGCCTACTTCAGCCTTCTGTTGGCCTTGGTAGAGGATTACTCACTCCTAAAAGAGCAGATCCTGGGGCACTGTGGGTTCTCCATCTGCCAGGCCATGACGGAGCGCCACCACTGGGTGTACCAGGCTGACATCAACCCTCACAACCAGATTGGCATGCTGTTGAGGACCACAAAGAGCTGGCTACAGTTTGAGCAGCACTCAGCAATACCAGTCACAGGGGGAGGGACTGGCACACATGGACTGGTCACCATGGAATGATTCCTCCAGGCAGAGTGCAGAAGAGTGCATGGCTGTCAGGATGAGGGCCCCCCCCAGACCCCCACTGAACTGATGGGAGCCCTTGAGTGCACCCTTGTGACCTTAAACATCAGTAAACAAGACCTGGCCAGACCAAAGCTGGGGCCTGCTGGGGCCCCTCCCCCACCTCTTAGGCTAAGAAGGTGCCCAATGACAGCCCCCACACACTGCACACCCTCCCTTGCCTGTTGATGAGCCCATGCCCACCGCACCTGAGCATGTACCCCCTGCTCCAGTTTGGAAACCATGGCTCGCTGGCTGCATCGTCCACTCACCGACCAGTCCTTATCTACCAAATGCCCCTGTGTGGGTACAGGGATGGCCAGTACAAGCCCTCCTGGTCTTGGGCAGTACTATCACACTGGTCAGGCCCTCTGTCCTGCCTGTGGATCCAAGGTGCCACAGTATTGTCAAGGTTACCTGCGTGCATGGGGACACATGAGAGGTGGCCACTGCTCACATCACAATTGGTGATGAGCAAGATGAGTGGAAGTGAGTTGTTGGTGTGGTTCTTGACCTGCCTGTTCCTCTCTTTCTAGGACAAGATTGGCCTGGGTTCCTGAAGGAGCTGCCTGCTACCAGAAGGACGAGGTGATGATAAACACCCCAGAGGCTAGTGGACTGCACCCCGCTGCTCTGAGATGTGTGCCTGGCTGGGGAGCATGAGGATGCTGAGGCCTGTGCTGTTGAAGGTGAGTTGCACACCACCTCTAACTCACTCTTGTGTGTGTCTAAGCAGGTGACACATGAAGGAAATTTCAGGCAAGACCCAAAGCAGGAGGAACACCTCAAAAACTACTGGGGGCAGGTGCACCTAGTGGAAGGGAAGGACCAACAGCTGGGACAGCCCATGCCCAGTTCTAACTTCCTGGTCTGCTGAGGCCTCCTGTACTACCACACAGAATGGCAAGGCCAAGAGGTGGACCTGCTGTAGCCTGGGCCCGCCCATTCTAAGCGTGACGCAACACGAGGGCCTGTTGCGAGCTTAGTCTGGCCAAGCAAGCTATCTACAGCTCTTCCAAGCTCCCGAAAAATCGGGAGCCAATCAACTTTGAGCATCTCCAACGGCCCTGGGTAGAGGTGTGTTCAAGGCACTGATGTAGTAGAACTGTGACTGGAAGCCATAGATTGTTTACAGAATCTATGCCGGAAGCGCTTCATTCACTAGAAACATTACAAACATGGTGCAAGTTCTCATTGAAAACGGAGCAAAGAGCAGCCCTGGAGGTATTTATTGAAAGGAAGGACGTTTTCGCCTTGCTCCCGACCAGCTTCGGTAAGAGTTTAATCTACCAGTTAGCCCCGTCGCGTCATATACATCAGAGGAAAGAGTGATGTGATTGGTTTAAGCTTCGTCACAGCCTTTTCTGGCTTCGACCAGTAGCAAACTGAGGCATTTCAGGGAGGCGGGTCAACCACGCACTTTGGGAAACGGTTGGGCTTAATATCTTTGCCAGACCAAATGCTCGCAGAGCTTTGAAGTCGTGTTAGCCAGACTAGACCTGCTGGTCATCCCCCGCTCTAAGGTAGACCTTGTTATGCACCTGTCCCATTTCAACCCTTTGTGCAGCCACTTAGTAGGCCAGAATTCCTTGGGAAAGGTCAGAGACCACTTCCTCTGGTGGGGGATGAATGTAGAAATCAAGAACTTTTGTCAATGCTGCCCCTTTTGCCAGCACACCACCCTGATGAGACATGTACTTGCCCTGCTTCTGCCTTTGCCCACCATCAACATTCCCTTCAAGAGAGTGTGCATGAATCTGGTGGGTCTCCTTTCCAAGGTGGACTGGAGTCATGAACACATTCTTGTCATCATGAACTACACCACCTGTTACCCTAAGGCAGTTCCCCTGCAGAAGTCCACCTCCAAAAAACATCGCCCCCGGAACTGGTTGTGCTGTTCTCCCATGTGGGACTCCTGAAGGATCTGCTCATGGACCAAGGTACACCAGTCATCTCTAAGCTCATGTCAGATGTGTGTGGGCTGTTGTAGGTGAAGCAGAGCTACACATCTGTCTATCACCCCCAGATGGATGGTCTGGTTGAGAGGTTCAGTCAGACCCTACAGAGGATACTGAGGCATATGGTGGATGAAGACACCTGGAACTGGGACCTCCTTCTCCCATATGTTCTGTTTGCCATCAGGGAAACTTCTCAACCCTTTATGGGCTTCACCCATAGAGCTCCTGTTTTGGAGAAGGCCCTGGGGCTTCCTGGAGATAAACAAAGAAGCCTGGCAAGTGCAGCCTTCACCCTTCCACACCACCATCGAACACGTAAGAGCTCCCAACTCTCAAGGCAGGACTGAATTGAGAAGGTGGCCCCCACTGTGCGCCAGCCTGTGCTCTCTGCCCAGGCTGAGCAGAGCCGCCTCTACAACCATTCTGCGGAGCCCTGGGAGTTTCAGCCTGGCAACCATGTCCTTCTTCTCATCCCCACTGCCAATTGCAAGTTCCTGGCCCAGTGGCAGATCCCGGTCACTGAAGTGGAGAGACTGGGACCAGTGAACTACCACCTGCAACTGCCGGGTAAGTGAAAAACCACACAAATTTACCATGTCAATCTGTTAAAATGCTGGATCGAACCACTTCCACTGCTCTTGGCTCAGGCCTCTCTGTCCACAGAACCACTGGGGCATGCCCTGGTCCACCAGAGACAAATCCTATCCGGGCACCAGTGCCAAGAACGAGGAGAACTCTTGGATCAGTTCTTGGATGCCTTTGCAACAGAACCAGGGAGGATCCACCTGATCCAGCATGACATTAAGGCCCCCTGGGGTGGTACTCTGTTAATGCCCCAACACATCCCAGAGGCCTGCCATTGTGTGATTGAGGATGCAGTGGCTTGACTACTGTGCACTGACATTATCAAGGAGTCTACCAGCCCCTGGTTGAGCCCCATCATGGCAGTGACCAAGTCCAATGCAAGTCTGAGACTTTGCAATGACTTCAGGAAGCTCACTGAAGTCTCAGACTTCGATAGCTCTCCTCTGCCCAGAGTGGATTACCTGGTTGACAGGTTGGGAAGAGCCCACTTCATCTCAATACTGGACCCCAAGGGCTACTGGCAGGTGGTGCTGACACCCTGGGCCCGAACAAAGACTGCCTTCACCATGGCATCAGGCTTAGTGGTTAGCATGTCTGCCTCTCAATCGGGAGATAGCGAGTTCTACTCACTGTAGGGTCATACCAAAGATCATCATAAAAATGGTGCCTACTGCCATCTGGCAAGGCACGCTGCAATACAGATGTGAGTGGGGAGTCAAACTCTTGCGGTTACCAGAGGACTAGCCCCCCCCCCCATAACCCTAGCTATGTAATATAGGCAAGAGGCCAAGGGCTACGAAATGGAGAATGGCTCTGCCAAATGTGCCATGAATAGTGTGGGAAGGACTTTGACTATAATTTTGCCTGCTGTGTTTTTGGAACTTGTTATTGCGACTCTGACTTGGGACTTTGCTATTCTTTCTGGCACTTGGATTATGTTTTTGGATTACATTATTGGATTACAATTTTGCCTGCTATTTTTTTGGGACTTGTTGCCAGGACTCTGATTGGGGACTTTGTTATTTTTTCTGGCTCCATTTTTTTCTCTCTGGGATTATTATCCTCAGTCACTCTGCCCTCACGCCATCTTCCTGGATTTCACTGTGTTAGTGTTGGACTGTGCTGCTGCGCCTGCCACCCACCTGTCCTCCTCATGAGCTCACTCATCAAGTACGCGTCTGTTCATTCCCTGTAGTTGCATATTGGGTCCTTTCTGTTTCTGCGGCCTTTGGGTTGTGACAGAATTTATCCACCACACTATGGACCCAGCAGACTACGATGCATTCAAATCTGCATTGGCTCAGCAGGGCTCTGTTCTCGGTTATCCTCAACAAGAGATCATAGCTGTTTGTCAGAGCATATTCTCCATCACAGATACCTTACAAAGACTCACCTCACAGATGGAGAGCCTTCAGGCTTCAATCACGGGCCAACCAGCACCAGCTTTAACTAGCCAACTGGCTGTTCTGGCCTTACCTGCCCTCCATGAGCCTTGCCTACCCCCTCTACAGTTGTATGATGGTGCACCTGGGACTTGCTGTTCATTCCTCTCACAGTGTGCCATGGAACTTCAGGCATCTGCCTTCCCATCTGAGAGTCCCTGAGTAGCTTATGTCATCACACTTTTAACAGAAAAGGCATGGGAATGGGGAATAGCTGTTTGGGATGCCAGAACACCCTGCTGCTTGAGTTTCAAAGAGTTCTCTGAGGAACTGCAGAAGGTTTTTGACCATTCTCACAAGGGCAGGGAGGTAGCGAGACAGCTGATGGTGCTGAAGCAAGGTGCCTGCTCTGTTCATGATTATCCCATTGAGTTCTGGACTCTTGCTGCAGCAGTTGACTGGAATGTGAGTGCCTTGTACGATACCTTCTTGCATGGATTAAATCACACCATCCTGATTGCACCTCATGATCTTCCTGACACCCTGGATGGATTGGTAGACCTGGCCAGTCAGGTGGACACACACCTTCTGTACAACCAGAGAAGGGACCGGAAATGGAGCCGAAGGACCGAACTCAGGACCATCACCCCTCCATCAGAGGGTGCCACCCCCGTTAAGTTGGAGCCCATGCAATCAGGCAGAATCTGGGTAATTCCCAAGGAAAGAAGATGCCATCAAAAAACTAGTTCTTGTTTTTATTTTGGACAGTCTGGACATTTCATCTCTCACTGCCAGTAAAAGGCTGCCTACCAGTAGATGTAGGGATATGAGTGGGTGTTTCTACAAACACTTCCCCTGCTGTTAGGTCAACATTGACTGTTGAGATTTCATTCCAGAACAAGGTCCAGTCTGTTCAAGCCCTCATTGATTCTGGTGCTGATCAGAGCTTTATCAAGACATCCTGGGCGGAAGAATTGGACATCCCCTTGCATCAGCTAGATTGCTCCCTTGTCACCAGAGCTTTGAATCGGGCTGAACTCAGCCCCATTTCCTGTGTCTCTGACCCTGTTACTTTGAAGGTTTCTGGCAATCACGTTGAGTCAATTTTGTTCTATGCCATGAACTACTCCCTTTTTTTTTTTTTTTAAAGATATTTTTTTGGGCTTTTTGCACCTTTATTGGATAGGACAGTGTAGAGACAGGAAATGAGCGGGAGAGAGAGAGACGGGAAGGGATCGGGAAATGACCTCGGGCCGGAATCGAACCCGGGTCGCCCGCATTCATGGTATGGCGCCTTAGCCACCTGAGCCACGACGCCCCCATGAACTACTCCCTTGAGTGTACTGTCCTTGGTCTTCCCTGGTTACACCTCTACAATCCCCACATTAACTGGATTGATGGGACCATCCTCTCTTGGAGTACTTGCTGCCTGGCCTCCTGCCTATTGTCTGCTCAGACTCCCCTGGCCCCTCTTGTCACCAGTCCTGATGAAACTATTGATCTTTCTAATGTGCCCCTCAAATATCTGGACCTTCATTTGGTGTTCAACCAGGCTTGTGCCACCTTGCTCCCTCCTCACTGACCCTATGATTGCACCATAGAACTGTTACCTGGAATCACACCTCCCCGGGGTTGTATCTACTCTCTTTCCCCCTTGGAGTGGGAGGCCATGGATAAATACATCTTGGAGTCTCTAGTGGCTGGTATCATTCACCAATCATCCTCTTCAGCTGGAGCAGGGTTCTTCTTTGTGGAAAAGAAAGACAAGTCCCTCAGGCCCTGCATTGACTATTGAGGACTTAACGCTATCACTGTCAGGAACCATTATCCTCTACCACTCATGTCCACAGCCTTCGAATTACTTCAGGTGGCTCAGTTTTTTTACCAAGCTGGACCTCCGCAATGCTTACCACTGAGTATGAGTAAGAGAAGGAGATGAATGGAAGACGGTGTTTAACACTCCTACGGGCCACTACAAATAACTGGTTCTTCCGCTTGGGCTCACTAATGCTCCTTCTGTCTTTCAAGCCCTGATCAACAATGTCTTGCAAGATTTCATTAACCAGTTTGTCTCTGTTTACCTCAATGATATCCTCATCTTCTCTCCCACATTGGAGATGCATCAGTCCCACATCAGACAGCCCTTAGCAAAAAGTAATATACTTAAAGTTCATTTTGTAAAGTATTCTGAAGTGTAAGTATAAGTATATCAAGTGTACTACAGGCCATGTACTTCAAGTGTACTAGAAAGCATACTAATTTAATACTTCTTCGGACTAAATTGGAACATTTTAAGTTTATAAAAGTATACTTTCAAGTCCGTTTTAAGTTTACAAAAGTACACTTTCAAGTATACTCATTTATATACTATCAATGCACTTGGTATATCCCTATTGTGTACTTGAAGTATATCATAAGTACACTTATTTATGTACTGCCATTGTACTAGTTATATACTGTAAGTATATTCATTTATATACTATCAATGTACTTGGTATATCCTTATTGTGTACTTGAAGTATATCATAAGTACACTTATTTATGTACTGCCATTGTACTAGTTATATACTGTAAGTATACAAGAGGGATATACCAAGTACATTTACAGTATAGATATAGTATAGATGAGAGTACTTAAAGAGTACTTTTGCTAACTTAAAAGTAACTTTGAAGTATACTTTTATAAACTTAAAATGTTCCAATTTAGTCCAAAGAAGTATTAAATTAGTATGCTTTCTAGTACACTTGAAGTACATGGCCTGTAGTACACTTGATATACTTATACTTACACTTCAGAATACTTTACAAAATGAACTTTAAGTATACTACTTTTTGCTAAGGGAAACCAGTATAAAAATGTCATATAGGCTTGCCATTGAAAAGTTGTGTGGGAAACTAAGTAACTGCTTTTGGTCTTACAACCGTTTTTTGGTTGATGGAGTTACGTACCACAGTAAAACCTATGACAGACTAAAGAAGAGATTCAACAGTGCTGCATACTTGAAAGATGGTACATTTTGTTGTATTATAGAATTGGTTGTTTTTAAACAAATATGTTCACATGAAATCTCTGCTTTTTGTCCATGTCGCAAACTATGTTGTGTTTTAGTTGACGTACTTAGTAAATCAGGCAGGCCTGTATGTAAAGATTCGCAAATAAATGTACAAAGTCATTTTGTATATGATGTTCAAAAAACTGAAACTGTTCATGCTGTCTCGCCTGACATAATCAAAACAAAATGTGTCCTTGTTGAAACAGCTGACACACTGTACATAACACCATTGCCAAACCCTTTTGAAAGGGACTAGTTAAATAAATAAAGTCAAGCCAAACTTTTTTCTGTTTTCCTGTTTTTGTGTATGATGAAGTGTAAGGTACATGAAGATAATGCAATTCAGTACACATAATGACTAAGTGTTAATCTCCAGAATTATAATAAGACATTAAACAAGACATGCATGTTGACGGTTGGTTTGGCTGGTAATGTTCATCATGTGCTGTTGAGTAAGGCTGCTGCAGAGGGGATGAAGGACTTTTTGTTTATAGTGGTACATTGTAGCGCCAGCCTGATGGGAGCAGTTGGAAGGAGTGATGGAGGGGGTGAGAGGGGCCCTCTGATCAGGTTGGATTCCCTAATCACTTACCAGCTGTATAGCTCAGCTAATGTCTCATCTCATCTCATCTCATCTCATTATCTCTAGCCGCTTTATCCTTCTACAGGGTCGCAGGCAAGCTGGAGCCTATCCCAGCTGACTACGGGCGAAAGGCGGGGTACACCCTGGACAAGTCGCCAGGTCATCACAGGGCTGACACATAGACACAGACAACCATTCACACTCACATTCACACCTATGGTCAATTTAGAGTCACCAGTTAACCTAACCTGCATGTCTTTGGACTGTGGGGGAAACCGGAGCACCCGGAGGAAACCCACGCGGACACGGGGAGAACATGCAAACTCCGCACAGAAAGGCCCTCGCCGGCCCTGGGGCTCGAACCCAGGACCTTCTTGCTGTGAGGCGACAGCGCTAACCACTACACCACCGTGCCGCCCCGCTCAGCTAATGTAATATAAATTATAAATATAAAATATAATGTAATATAAATTATAAATATAATATATACATATAGTATAAATATATAAATTAAACGTTGAGTCAATTAATGAGTTGACCTTATTGTGCTCTTGAAGCAAGATATATGCTAAGCATTCCTATTTTGTGGCAAAAAGATTTACAAAGTATACTTAGGTCCAAGTATAAGTTTTAGTATTAAAGTAATGTATAAGTGTAAGTCTTAGTATTGATATAGGTCTACTTATACTTTTTTATACTTGGTTCAGTATAAACCAAGTATACTTCCCTGTACTATGTTGTAAGTGTATCAAGAATTAGTTTATAAGAAGTAACCTTCAAGTACACTTCCTCGATTTTAGTATAAAATAAGTATACTTGTAGCATACTTGATTAAACTTCTTTTTGCTAAGGGAGGTCCTGCAACAATTTTTAGAGAACCAACTCTTCGCCAAAGCAGAAAAGTGCAAGTTTCACAAGTGCACTGTGTCCTTCTTGGGCTTTGTGATTTCCCCTGGGGTGGTTCAAATAGACCTCGACAAGGTCAAGGCAGCCCTCGAGTGGCCTGTTCCCTCTTCCCATAAGGAACTGCAGCACTTTTTGGGGTTTGGTAACTTCTATCGAAGGTTCATCAAGAACTACATCACCATTGCCACTCCTCTGACCAAACTTACATCTTCCAAGCACCCCTTCTCTTGGACTAACCATGTTGAGAAAGCTTTCTCTTCTCTTAAGAGCAGATTCACCACAGCATCCATTCTCATCATCCCAGATTCCTCCGTTCAGTTCATTCTCAAAGTGGATATCTCTGACACTGGTGTTTGGGCTGTTCTGTCCTAGAGGTCAGCCAAGGATAACAAGGTGCATCCCTGCAAATTCTTTTCTCATTGCGTGACCCCAGCGGAATGCAACTATGGCATTGGGGGATTGCAAATTGCTAGCTATCAAGCTAGAAGATTGGAGGCATTGGTTGGAGGGGACTGAGATTCCATTTATCATTTGGACAGAGCATAAAAATCTCAAGTACCTCAGGACTGCCAAATGTCTCAATGCACGCCAAGCCAGATGGTCACTGTTTTTTCTCCCACTTCAACTTTGTGCTCAACTTTAGACCTGGCTCTAAGAATGTCAAGCCAGATGCTCTTTCCAGGCAATCTTCTCTGGACTTTCAGTAAGACACCACTGAGCCCATCCTCCTTGCCCATTACCTTGTGGCCACCACCCAACTCGACATAGAAACTACTGTCCAAAACGCCCTGTCCAGCAATCCAGGACCAGGCAATGGTCCACCCAACTGTCTGTATGTGCCGCCTTGCATGCACTCCCAAATACTTCAGTGGGGGTACAGCTCCCTCCTAGCCTGTCACCCTGGGGCAGCCCAGACCCTTGATGTCCTCAGGCAATGCTTCTGGTGGTTGACCATGCGGCGAAATGTTAGGACCTTTGTGGCAGCCTGCGATGTCTGCTCCAGGAACAAGACTAGCAACCAACCTGCTGCTTGACCCCTACCTGTACCTCACCATCCTTGGTCCCACACAGTGGTGGGTTTTGTCACTGGCCTCCCCAGCTCCAAGGGTAATACTTGCATCATGATGATCATTGATTGCTTCTTTAAGGTGACTCACTTTGTTCCCCTCCCTAAGCTGCCTTCAGCTAAAGAGATGGTAGAACTGTTTATCTACCATGTGTTTCAGATTCATAGTCTGCCTACAGACATTGTGTCCAACAGAGGCCCCCAGTTCTCCACTTATTTCTGGAAAGAGTTCTACAAGCTCATTGGGGCCACTCCCAGTCTCTCTTCGGTTTATCACCCCCAGACTAATGGGCAGACAGAGTGCACCAATCAGAAGCTGGAGGTCAATCTATGGTGCCTCATTATTTTATGTAATTTTATTTTCTATTGTTTACTGTTTAGCTTTTACCTCTGTAAAGCACATTGAACTGCCACTGTGTATGAAATGCGCGATATAAATAAACTTGCCTTGTCTTGCCTAACATCCGGTGATTCATCTTCCTGGAGCCAGGCACTCCCCTGGATCGAATACGCTCACAACAGCCTTCCATCATCATCCACTGGGCTGACTCCATTTCAGGGTTGCCTCGGTCACCAGTCCCCTCTTTTCCCTGAACAGGAGGAGGAGGCATCTGTCCCTTCAGCCCAAGCCTTTGTCCGATGCTGCCGCAGAGTTTGGGCACATGCCAGACGTCACCTATTATGCTCCAATCACGCATACAAAAGGATGGCAGATCAACTTCGTAGGCCAGCTCCTGTCTACCGCCCAGGGCAAAAGGTCATGCTGTCCACAGCCAATCTCCCTCTCAGGGTCCCCTCACGCGAGCTGGCCCCCAGGTTTGTTAGCCCTTTCCCCATTTCTAAGGTCATTAACCCCACGACTGTTAGATTGGCATTGCCCAGGTCTATGCAGTGGCTCCACCCATCTTTTCATGTCTCTAAACTGAGACTCCTGGTCTTCAGGCCCTTCTCCCCCCTTCCAAGACCCCTCCCCCTCCCAGGATCATCGATGGAGGGGAGGCCTGCACAGTTTGGAAACTATTAAAGGTCCATCAAAGAGGTCAGGGGCTACAGTATCTGGTCAACTGGGAGGGCAATAGCCCAGAGGAAAGGTGTTGGGTGCTGGCGCGTTTCATCTTCAAACCTGCGCTCATCAGGGATTTCCACCGCAAAAACCCAGGAGCCCTGTCTGGGAAGCCCAGAGGTGTCCGTAAGGGGATGGGGGTGGGTGGGAGGGATACTGTCATGATCCAGCCCAGAACTTCCAGATCCTGATCTGTGCCTTTGCACTCCACTCTGCATTTTTCCTTGTTCTCCCCACGCTGTGTTAGCACTCCTGCTGCATGTTTGTCATCAGCCACTCTATATAAACACACCGAGGAGATTCACTCAGTACAGATAAATACTTGTCACAAGTTTTGTCTAGTTCATGTTTACGTTCATGTTCATGCTCTGTTCCTCGACCTGGATTATGTTTTTGGACTATGATTTTGCCTGCGGGCGGCATGGTGGTGTAGTGGTTAGCGCTGTCGCCTCACAGCAAGAAGGTCCTGGGTTCGAGCCCCAGGGCCGGCGAGGGCCTTTCTGTGTGGAGTTTGGCACCCAAGGTTTTGGCACCAGTGTCATGTTTCCCTGATTATGGTGGACACTGAATGAACTGGCTGGTGGGTTCAGGATCACATCTGAGTTTTTATTTTTCAGGCACAACTCAAACACACATGCTTTTCAGCAGTTTCTAACTAAAACTTGTTGGCATGGTGTGATTTCAGCCCAGGGAAGATGAAGGACTCTCTGCTCTCCGTTTGTCTGCACACAAACACACAGACACAGTACATTATCCACAACAGGTGCTTCCACTTTGCCACTCACCTTCCCTGGCTTTGCTCTCCATTCATAAACCGGCCCTTGACCACAGCCCTGCTGCCACAGTTATACTCAAGTTTGTGCACAGTTCAGAGTAGTAACAAACATGCCCACCCAAACTTTCTTACTGTTAATGCAATCTGGTTTGTGCATTAGCAGTCAGAATTAACTTTGCAGAGGTTTTTAAATTCAGTGGATATTAGTTAATTTACCTTTTGTTAGGTCAGTGAACACTGTATAAAAAGGCCATGTTTTGTTCTTGGCACTTTTCCTGAAGTTGTTTTACAGCAAAATTCATATCGATGGTGCCATGATTTTTCTTAAAACCACATTGACTCTCAGGTGCAGGTACAGTTTCTAGGTGCTGAATAAGCCTGTTCAACAGGATTCTGGAAAGGATTTTGCCAGCTATGTACATAAGGGATATTCCCTTGTAGTTGTCACAGTCTTTGATGTTTCCTTTCCTCTTGTATAGATGCACGATGTTGGTGTCTTTGAACTCTTGTGGAAGTTTTTCAGCTTCCCACATTTTTTCAAATAGTTCATAGAGTGTTTGTTGAAGTTTTGGTCCCCCAGAATCAGACCCAGGGGCTTTGCCGCTTGCAAGTTGTTTTATTGCTTTTTCTGTCTCAATAAGGATTGTTAAAATATCAACTGTGCTTGATTTGTTGTTACTAAGCATATTGTGCTTCAAGTCTTTCTTCTCGTTTAAGAGTTCTTGTAAACAAATATAATTTTTGTTGAACCAGTCTTGGTATTTACACGTAACTTTTCCCAGAATTTCCAGTGATGATTCATAGACGGTGTCTCTGAATGTAGACAACTGGTCTTCACTGTCTAGGTATTCAACCTGGAGGCTATTCAATGCAGTTGTTATCCTTTCTTCTAGCGCATTTTGCATATTTGCAGTCTTGAGTTTGGCTAGGTTAAGAACAGATCTAGTTCCCTTTCCCTGAGGTTGCCTTGGTTTTTGATGGCAAGCTTGCATTTTGCTAAGATGAGACAATTGTTGGTCCAGCAGTCAGCTTCATATGGTACATTGATTTGGCAACACATACATCATGACGGTCCCTCTGATGAACAATTATGTAGTCAATGAGGTGCCAGTGTTTGGACCTTGGGTACATCCAGGATGTGCGGTTCTCTGGTAATCTGAAGGAAGTATTTTTCAGGAGAAGCTGATTTATGGTGCAGAATTGGAGTAGTAACATAACACTGGAGTTGCAGTTTCTAAGGCCATGTGTTCCTAACACACCTTTCCATGTTTGGTGATCAGTTCCAACCCTTGCATTGAAGTCACCTATCAGGATGAGTTTCTTTTTTTGGGGGAGGATAGAAGATGCCAGAGAGGTTATATCCTCATGCAATTTGTTTTTTGATTCCTGTGTATGAGTTACTGTAGGTGCATAACAGCTGATGATGTTTGCAAAGTGATTGCTTCTTAAATGAAGTCGAAGTACCATGAACCACCAAGCTCACTGATGGCCTTTGGAGGTTCAGCTAGCTTAGGTAGAAGATAATTTTTGATAGCAAATGCAACATCTGCTTCACAGCTTTCATCATGGATCTTGCCAGACCAGTAATATGCGTATCCTACATTTTGTTCTTTCAGCTGACCAGTATCTGGAAGTTGAGTTTCGCTGAGTGCAACTATATCTAAATCGTATCGAGAGAGTTCTTTACCAACAAGAGCTATGCGTCTAGCTGGTCTGCCTATATTTGTGTTATCTATTAGTGTGTGGCTGTTCCAGGCCCCGAGTTTCAGGGACAGTGATTTGTTTTTTCTTGGAGTTGTTCTACGGCATTTGTCTGAGATCCTGTCAACCATAGCTAGTTAACCAGGTGGTGTATGGAGAAGCAAGGTTTAGGGCACCTTTTCTAGTGCCTTCCTCATTCATCCCATAAATTGTTTTCCTTTCTGCCATCAGGAAAAAGGTACAGAAGCACTTGCACCAGGACCTCCAGGTTCCTCGACATCTTTATCCGCTAGGCTGTGAGGGGTCCTGAATACCATCCTGGACTTCTCGACTAGTATAATCCAATCCTTTACATACTGCACTGTGCTTTTTACTCTCCACTAGTGCAATTCTTACACACCACACCATGCACCTTAGGTATAAATAGAACTACCTAAACTAAAATTGCTACTAAAAGTGTGAGCAAATGTGTATGTGAATGTGAATGTTTTTTTTTTAAATACTTGTGTGATTTTTTTAGCACTTGTGTGTTTTTAGTACTTATTTGTAACAAACTTCATAATTATTTATGTGTATTGTTTAGGTTAAGAGGAATGGTATTTCATTCATGACTGTATGAAAGTGTGGGAAATAATAACAATAAGCATATCTTGAATTCTACGGAGGTGAGCAGCATGTTCCTGAATAGGGCTGCTCAGACACCCAGGGGTCTGGCAAACCACAAATCTGCTCTGATTATTGTAGCGCGACCACATACCCTAAGCCGCCGGATATGTGGGTTTGTGGCTCCCAGTCTATCCAAAACCTGCTGTGTGTACCACTTCCCCATCACCACACGTCTTTTGGAGCTGTTCATGACTTGCAGTTGGGTTTTAAGGTAAGGTAGAGTGGTGCAGTGACTAACCCACTTTCTTTTCCAGCACTCCTGGGTAACAGTGGCAAGAATTAATCTAGATGACTGTAGAGAAGCAATGGATGCAGGAGTTGCCAGATTTGGAAGTAACTGCCCTACTGCTTGTGGGGCTCCACTCTCGATCTTCTGTCATGGTTTACTCCCTAACTCAGGGGTGGGCAATTATTTTTTCCATGGGGCCACATGAGAAACAGAAAATTTTGTGGATGGCTGGACCAAAAGGCTGAACTAAATTCTGCATAATATTAATTGTCTCATCTCATTATCTGTAGCCGCTTTATCCTGTTCTACAGGGCCGCAGGCAAGCTGGAGCCTATCCCAGCTGACTACGGGCAAAAGGCGGGGTACACCCTGGACAAGTCGCCAGGTCATCACAGGGCTGACACATAGACACAGACAACCATTCACACTCACACCTATGGTCAATTTAGAGCCACCAGTTAACCTAACCTGCATGTCTTTGGACTGTGGGGGAAACCGGAGCACCCGGAGGAAACCCACGCGGACACAGGGAGAACATGCAAACTCCGCACAGAAAGGCCCTTGCTGGCCACGGGGCTCGAACCCGGATCTTCTTGCTGTGAGGCAACAGCGCTAACCACTACACCACCATGCTGCCCAATATTAATTGTATTTCTTTATATAAAGCAATAAATAACATTGTTTTTACAAGCTGCTAAGACTGGTAAGAGTATGGAAAAAATGAGGTTGCCTTACAAAAATGTCATTTATTCAATCAAATTTCCCAAAACAATGGTTAACAAAATGTGAACGTTTGTACCATTTTTTTTCAATCACATTCACCCCAAAACACAATAAAGACATCACAATATTGTCTTTCTACTCCAAATATCAAGCAGGATACATCATATTATAATAATGATGCCCACATTTGTAGTCTAATCACCTCATTTGGTGTTTTTCAGTTTTTTATTTGTTCAGTGAGAGAAATCTAGTCTCTGTTGGTCTTTAACACATCAAAGTCAGGTTGAATGTCTGAAATGGAGATGCAAAGCACAGCTGACAGATGATCATAAGTCGATTCGGTGTAGGTATCAGATCTACAGATCGGCTCGGGCTCCAGCGCCTGCTGGTGACGTCACACTATGTGATTGGCTGGACCGTTTGAAGGATGACGTACAAGTTTGTGGTTGGTCTGGACAAATTACGGAAGTAGTTATCGCGGGATTAGGTTTCGTGGGATTTCATGTCATGTTCATGTCGTGCGCATTGCATTTTTGTTGAACACAACTTCAAAATAAAAGCAATGCACATTCAGTCCATGCATGAGGTAAAATTAGAAAATACATTTATTTTGTAATTTCTAATTAACCTTACACGGGCCGGTCAGAATGAACCAAAGGGCCGGATGCGGCCTGCGGGCCATAAAATGCCCAGGTCTGCCCTAACCCTTACATACATTTTGCTGTAGCTACCTTCTGGGCCACTGACCAAGTTTGTTCCTCTGCCCTATCCACCAGGTCCATTCTTTATGCATATAAAAAGGGAGGCATCCCTGAACCCACCTCCAGCTGGAGGCAGGCTCCCCTCACTTAGTTTAGCATCCCAGTTGAGACAAGGTCCCGGTATGGCTGCTGGTGTGCACTACCAACTACTTGGAGCCATAAGTGAGAGATTTGGAGCAGTTCTGGGAGTTCAAAGACTAGATTTCCTTGTCATAGACAAGTGACTGCAACTAGTGAGAGTTACTACTCCTCATAACCACCACCTATACAGCAGTATAGTGCAGGTAGTAATCTACTACATGCTAGTGGAGCCTCCAGTGAATGTTTGGGGTTCTGCTGAACAAATCTGTTCATTCTAATTCTTTGAAAAGCAGTGGGATGTTTTTTAAGCACTTAAAGCAGTGGGGCAACCATGGACTAAAGTTAGAGAAGCAGCCTTGGGTTTAAACAGTCGCTGGTTTGATTCCCAGGACTGGCAGGAAAATCCATGGTTGAAGTGTCCTTGAGCAAAGCACCTAACCCCCAACTGCTCCCTAGGCACTGTGTGTGTGTGTGTGTGTGTGTGTGCGCGCGCACACACACTTGTTGTACATTGCTCTGGATAAGTGTGTCTACTAAATGCCTGTAATGTAATGGGTAACACTGTAGGTAGGAGCCTTCAGGGTGAATGCTGGAGGTAATCACAGCTGTACTGATATTCAGTATATTTTTTTTACTCCACTAGTGAAAATAGATCCCAAAGGAGCCACAATCACTTTATAGCATATCAGCTAGCTGACTAGCTAACTCACATTGATTTGTACATTCCTGTTAAGTGCTTCCTGTACAACTTGTGTCCCTTCTTCTTTTTCATCTTCATCTGACGTGCTTTCATATTTTAAGTCAAAAATTATATTTCTGAAAAATATTATCCGCTGATGATCTCATATAATAAGATCCAATTTATGTTCATTAACATTTCTTGGCAATGGGAGTATTGTTTGTTCTATACGATTCTTGCACAAGTTATCGTTTCATTAATAATGTGTTGCAGTTATGCTCTGTGGCCAGCAGATGGTGACTCAGTCCAGTCTTCCAACCAACTCTGCATTCCAGTAGTCTTTTAACAAACGCAGGGGTGATTCTAGTATTTCAATAGGTACTCAAACCACACACCAGATATGAAAAGATGGAAAGTCTAGAAAGTATCAATTCACATCTGTTCTCCTGTGAGTTGTATTTATGCATACCAGATCCTAAAAAACACAATAAAACAGTAAATATAAGCTCTTGAGGTGTATGTAAACATGTTTGTGGCATATGAACAACAATAAAGCAGCACTAAGTTCGATAATGCAGTGCTGTGTGATGTCGATTCCTAAGCCTTATTGGTGCCCCAAAGACTTTGGTGGTGTTTGAATGTTTGTTCTTTCTGGTGCTCCTAGCTTTCTGAAATTGAAGCACCAGTGCTATTTGATAAAATTTAATTTTAAGCTCTGCAAAATTAAGTCTTCTTAAGTAGAAGTATACAAAATAGATAGATTGAAAAACAGATTTGTTTCACCTTTAAGTGATTGCTGTAGGTTATGTCAAAGCAGGTAACTTCAAGGAAGCAAAATCAGATAAGATTTGTAACATATGACAAAGAACTATGGCGGCACAGTGGTGTAGTGGTTAGCACTGTTGCCTCACAACAAGAAGGTCCTGGGCGAGGGCCTTTCTGTGTGGAGTTTGCATGTTCTCCCTGTGTCTGTATGGGTTTCCTCTGGGTGCTCCGTTTTCCCCCACAGTCCAAAGACATGCAGATTAGGTTAACTGGTGGCTCTAAATTGATCATAGATGTGAGTGTGAATGGTTGTTTGTCTCTGTGTCAGCCCTGCAATAACCTGGTGACTTATCCAGGGTGTACCCTGTCTCTCGCCCATAGTCAGCTGGGATAGGCTCCAGCTTGCCTGCGACCCTGTAGAACAGGATAAGCAGCTACAGATAATGGATGGATGGATGTTTAAACAAGCAAGTGATCATGGGGCAGAGAACAGAAGTACTGTAGCTTTCCCAGAGACCAGTATGGAAATAGGTGTGTAATAGCCAGCCAATGTTTAAAATTTGTCACATTCATCAGGGACATGTCTCCACTATGCCACTAGAAAGCCCACTCCACTAAATAAAACTTTCTTGGTTATCACACACTTCACCAGCCATCTCCTGTTCACCAGAACATGGTTCATTATTTTCATTGTAAAGCCTTGCTGATTATTAGTGCTTGTGAAAGTTTTGAGCCTTTTGTATTGTCATTGTCTTCTTGTGTTTGACCCTTGCATTACTGTTTTTGACTACTCTTGGACTTCTCTCAAAGGAATTGCCCTTTTGATCTTGGAAATCTTGTGGATTATTGTATTTTAGTCCTGGCCAGTTTCACATTGTGTTTTGTATTGTGGATTTTGCCTTTAAATCTCTTGCACATGGAACCTCACACTCACACTGAGTCATATTCATTACATTATTAAAGTCAATTTTTTTTAAATATAATGGCATGCCTTTTTTATATAATGGCATAGATAAGTCTGCTAGTCCACAAACAGTTTGGGAAATGTTCTGTTAGTCATTTCTCTTTTTTCCCTTTCCCCCCTTTACAATTCTGCCTACAGGGGTCATACATTACAGAGAACGGAGATACAGCAACAAAACATTCGAGTGTATGTCAGAAGTCCAGTTCAAATGGTGACAATGGTGACATCATCATCTGTAAATAACAGAGATGTTACTGCTAGCACCACCATACTGAACACATCTTCCACCTTGGCTGGATCTTTATATCCTGTTCATGAAAAACACTGACAACAGTGGAAAAAAGACACCCACCTCCAGCACTCAGCTTAAATGATTTTAACTTAATGTTATGAAGGCAGACACAACTCTCTCTCTCTCTCTCTCTCTCTCTCTCATATATATATATATATATATATATATATATATATATATATATATATATATATATATATATATATATATATATATAATAATGTAGTGATCCAGTTGCCCAGTACTCCTGCAGTACCTCTCTCACAACAAATGTTGAGGCACACAATCATAGGCCTTCTCCAAATCCACAAAATGCATGTATACACAGCAAAATCCCCAGTGTTGAATTAACACCCAGAGTGTTGATTTAACACCCTACTGTGTTTATATAGGTCCAATTGGACACAAATTAACTCTGAAAGTGTTAATTCAACACTGAGGAATTTGCTGTGTACTGGATTAACATACTCCCATTACCACTGAGCAGAACCTGTGTTCCTTCTGAGAATTCTGAGACAGAGTTTTCTCTCCAGAATCCTGGCATAGACTTTTCCTGGGAGGTGGGGGAGTGCGATTCCCTTATACTGGGAACACATCTTCTGGTCTCCCTTTTAAAAATTAGGGACCATCATCTCAGTTTGCCAGTCCAAAGATATGACTCCATATCTCTATACAACACTGAAGAGATGTTAACCACACAATCCCAACCTTGTCTGGTGCTTTTTAAACATCTCTGGCTGAAACGCATCCACCCCTGTGGCATCCTTGACACTCTGAAGGTTTCTAACTGCAATAGCAACCTCAGCCACAAAGAGAGATTTCTGGCACAACCTCCTGAAGGCAGGGCATGGATATTGGATTCAAGACTTCCTCAGAGTGCTCCTTCCATCACTCAACAATACCCCGAACAGAGGTTAACACTACCCTGCACTTGATCAGTAGAGCTTGTGCATAGTGTCATCTCCTCCCTTAAGCCACCAAACAGTTTGCCAGAACAACTTTGAGCCCATCCAAAAATTATTTTCCATAGCCTCTCCAAACTCATTCCATGCCTGAGATTTCAATTTCGCAACTGTTTTCGGTGTCCCCATCTAGTCTTTCCTATAACTTTCAGTTGTATCAGGAGAGCCGTCTGTGAGCATAAGTCAGGAAGCCTACTTCTTCAACTTGATGACTTCCCTCACCATTTGTGTCCAAGGCTATTGCCCTGACAGGCACCATCAACAGACTTGAATATTCTCTATTCAGACTCATTATTCCTGACCTCATTTAGTAAATGTTCCTCCCAGTTACACCTCTCCAAACACCACCATCATTCCCAGTATGATCATTGAAGTTCCCCAGAAGCAATATTGAAGAGTAAGTACCCTCTTAAAGACCTACAGTGGCATGCAAAAGTTTGGGCACCCTTACTGAAAATGTCTGTTACTGTGAATAGTTAAGTGAGCAGGAGATGAACTGATCACCAAAAGGCATAAAGGTAAAGATGACACATTTCTTTTCAGCATTTTCTGCAAGATTTGTGTATTATTTTTGTTTTGTACAATTGGAGAGTGAAAAAAGAAAAAGAACACCATGTGAAAGTTTAGGCACCCCAATACATTTGAGTTCTCAGGTAACTTTTACCAAGGTTCCAGACCTTAATTAGCTTATTGAGCTGTGGCTTGTTCAAATTCTTTGTTTGGAAAGGTCAGATGATGCAGATTTCAAAGCTGTATAAATTCTCTGATTCCTCAAATTTGTCCCTAAAATCAACAGCCATGGGCTCCTCGAAGCAACTCCCTCGCATTCTGAATAATAAAATAATTGATGCTCACAAAGCAGGAGAAGGCTACAAGAATGTAGCAAAGTGTTTTCAGGTAGCTGTTTCCTCAGATTGTAATGTTATTAAGAAATAGCAGTTAACAGAAACAGTGGAGATCAAGGTGAGGTCTGGAAGATGAAGAAAACTTTCTGAAAGACCTGCTCGTTGGATTGCTAGAAAGGCAAATAAAAACCCCTGTTTGACTGCAAAAGAACTTCAGAAAGATTTAGCAGACCCTGGAGTGGTGGTGCACTGTTCTACTATGCAGTGACACCTGAACAAATATGACCTTCATGGGAGAGTCATCAGAAGAAAACCTTTCCTGCATCCTAGCTACAAAATTCAGTGTCTGAAGTTTGCAAATGAACATCTAAATAAGCCTGATGCATTTTGGAAACAAGTCCTGTGGACTGATGAAATCAAAATAGAACTTTTTGGCCACAATGTGCAAAGGTACGTTTGGAGAAAAAAGGGTGCCAAATTCCAGGAAAAGAACACCTCTCCAACTCTGAAGCATGGGTGTGGATCGATCATGCTTTGGGGTTGTGTTGCAGCCAGTGGCACAGGGCACATTTCGTTGGTCGAGAGAAGCATGGATTCGAATAAATACCAGCAAATTCTGGAAGCAAACATCACACCATCTGTAAAAAAGTTGAAGTTAAAAAAAGGATGGGTCCTACAGTAAGACGATGATCCAAAGCACACCTCAAAATCTACAATGGAATACCTCAAGAGGCACAAGCTGAAGGTTTTGCCATGGCCCTCACAGTCCCCTGGCCTAAACATCATTGAAAATCTGTGGATAGATCTCAAAAGAGCAGTGCATGCAAGACAGCCCAAGAAACTTGTAGAACTAGAAGCCTTTTGCAAGGACGAATGTGTGAAAATCCCCCAGGTAAGAACTGAAAGATTATTAGCTGACTCTCTTTTTGACAAAAGGGCACAATCTTCTTCACCATGACAAAGTCTTGATTTACTTGATCTTGATTATGTCAAGGGCGGCATGGTGGTGTAGTGGTTAGCACTGTTGCCCCACAGCAAGAAGGTCCAGGTTCGAGCCCCGTGGCCGACGAGGGCCTTTCTGTGCGGAGTTTGCATGTTCTCCCCGTGTCCGCATGGGTTTCCTCCGGGTGCTCCGGTTTCCCCCACAGTCCAAAGACATGCAGGTTAGGTTAACTGGTGACTCTAAATTGACCGTAGGTGTGAATGTGAATGGTTGTCTGTGTCTATGTGTCAGCCCTGTGATGACCTGGCGACTTGTCCAGCGTGTACCCTGCCTTTCGCCCGTAGTCAGCTGGGATAGGCTCCAGCTTGCTTGTGACCCTGCAGAACAGGATAAAGCGGCTAGAGACAGTGAGATGAGATTATGCCAAATTGGGCCCACATACAGTGAATGTAAAAAGTGTAAACACTTTTTTGTGATGCAACAACCAACAAAATGTGAGAAAAAATCACTCAGAATTAATCAAGCATATTCATCCTTGTCAGTAAACCTGCTGAACCTGTCCAAACTACAAACATGGACACCATGGACTACACTTCCCACAACTCACAGTGCCCTCTGTTTCCCAACTATTGAGATCAGCTGTCACTCATTATTCCAGTTAGTCTCCCTGCCTATTTAAAACCTCTCACTCACTCCACTTCAATGCGAAGTATTGTTCTGCCTTCTACAGTTCATACCAAGCCTTGTTATTTTCTGACTGTCATTCTTCTGACTCTTGCTTCCCTATTTTCCATTTATGTTCTTTGTCTATTCCCTTTAACGCTGTTTGCTGATCGCCTGACCCTTGCTAGTTCTATGACTCTGATTCTTGTCTCATGTTTTGGCTCTGACACTGTCTACACCTCATCGCTCTTCTGCAGTTACATCCATAAGTGCCTGCACCGTGACAGGATACTTTGCCAACAATGGATGTAGCAGAAGAAGCAAAGTGAACTGCTCTCAATGCCCAAGGACGCTTATTAGGAGAGCATCAGCAGATGCTAGCTGACAACACCAGAATGTCCCAGCTAGCAAATGTGATGTCGCAGGCCCTCATAATGTGTCCTGAGTCATCTCTGAGCCCAGCGCTACAACTTCCGGCTCCGGAGAAGTTCGCCGGAGATCCGCTTGCCTGTAAAGGCTTCCTTCTCCAATGTTCCATGTATTTCACAGCTCTACCTAGCATATCTGACTAGCACAAGACTGCCAAATTTCTGTCCTTCCTTTAGAGAAAAGCATGGCAATGGGCCAGCGCGGTTTGGAGTAAGGGTGCTGAGCCGACAAAATCTTATGAACAATTTCTCACTCTGTTCAAAAGAGTTTTTGACCACGAACCCGAGGGCCTTGAATTAGGTGAAAGTTTACTCACCATATCACAGGGCTCCAAAAGCATGGCCGAGTATGATCTGGATTTCAGAACACTAGTGGCTGCTAGTGGATGGAATGATCCTGCACTGAAGGCCGTATTTCACCAAGGTTTGCGCCCTGAAATCCTGAGCGAACTTGCCTGCCATGATGAACAACTCACACTCGATTATCTCATTGACCTCATGATCTGCCTAGCCAATCTCTTGGCTCATTGACCCTCTCTACAGGACAGCATTAAACCGGAGCCTATTTCAGAGGAAAGTTCTGCCATGGATGTCTCACGCACTTGATTAACTCATTCTGAATGTGCTAATAGAAGAAAAGAGGGACTATGCTTCTCCTGCAGTAGCCCTGAACATCAGCTCAATAGCTGTCCCATTCGTCCTCCTCGCTCATCTCCTAAAGAAGGTTCTCCATGCAATGTAAGTCCTATAAGAAGGTTCAATTCCAAATCGTTCAAGGTTCCAGTTCTCTTAAAGTTGGCTACTTCTACCCACATCCTCTCTGCTTTCATTGATTCAGGGGCAGAGGGGAACTTCATCAGCAACTCAAACATGCAGAAGTTTGTGGGTGCAATTGGCCTTGAGTGATCAATCTCATTAAATCAGTCTCATTAAATCAGTCTCATTAATAATACCATTAATTTTGGTGCTTAATAATAAATTACCAAACAGCTAAATTATGGTATATTCCAAATTATTATGATCACTACCAATGAAGCAATAATGTATTACTTACCGTACTACATAGACAGCCAATAGCACTCATATACACCTTGGATAAAGGCAATTTGGAGGTCTTTTAGATTGTGTTACTTCCAGGATATATCAGCAAAAACAATCACAGTTTCAGAATAATTGAATTTATTATAACAACGATAAAAATGAGTAATAGCAGTTGAATACATTCAAATAGTCATCAGTGATATATGTGGGTGTGGGTGTGGGTGTGTCTGTGTCTGTGTGTGTGTGTGTGTGAGGGAGAGAAAAAGTGTGTGTGTGTGTGTGTGTGTGTGTGAGAGGGAGAGAAAAAGGGTGTGTGTGTGTGTGTGTGTGTGAGGGGAGAGAGAGAGAGAGAGGGGTGCGAGGCAGAGATTTTCTCCTGGTTACTACACGAGCCACTGAGCTCTTAGGGTGTCTCGTGCGCGACTGCACAGTATGGGAAGGAGGAGACAAAGAGAGTTTGAATGTGAGTGCGGGAGAATGCGCCGTAAAGTTTGGAATGAATCAGGGCTTGGAATGTGTTGGGGGAGGGGATTCGTCCTCGTGGTCGAGACAAAGGAATCCCACCTACTTATAACATTACCAAATCCACTGAAATCTTGATGAGGTCAAAATATGTGTGATAATGAAATTAAAGGTGTTAGGAAGGATAGAGAAAGAGGGCATGCAACACTTATCTTTTAAACAACTGAGATAGCAAAAATAGAACAACAATCAATTCAACACTCCGAGTGTCTACAGTGTGCACAATTAAACAGTTCCTGAGTTTAAATTCACACTACTTCATAAAGCTAACCGGCTAGTGGCCTAGTGGTAGCGTGTCCGCCTCTCGCTCGGGAGATTGTGAGTTCTATTCATGGTCGGGTCATACCAAGGACCATCATAAAAATGGTACCTACTACCATCTGGCAAGGCACGCTGCAATACAGATGCGAGTGGGGAGTTAAACTCTTGTGGTTACCAGAGGACTAGCCCCCCACTGTAACCCTAGCTATGTAATAGGCAAGAGGCCGAGGGCTACGGAAACGGCGATTGGCGCCGCCCAATGCGCCGCACGGGAAGGACTTTAACTTCATAAAGTTAATTCCTAAGACTAGTTTTGCCCAAAATGCCAGTCTTACTTCCAGTATCTTGCTTCTATGCAAGAATGCAGAGATGTTCCAAAACTTCTGGAGTTCACAGAGGTCGTGGAGGCTTCTGTAAAAGCGCAGAGAATTTCTTGGTCCAAACTTCAGCGTTCGTGAGGAAAAGTCTCTGATCAAACAATGTGCACAGTGATTAAGTCAGAAGGAATCTGGTCGCTTCTAACTTTTAATTAACTGCTTTGGGCTGCAGTCGTAACGTTACTTATAATGAACAAATAAAACCGGTTGTAACTCAATCTGAGTGAGATGGCGCGATTTAAATAGTTTTACTGTGGCCAGTGGTAAACGAAAACGTTCTGAATCTTCTTTCTTGCCAAGCAGAAGTCGTGGTTTTGGACGGTCCGGTGAGAGAATGCCTCTTTATGTCTGTGTGACCCAAGTCACATCCGCGCCAAAAAGAAAGATGGAAGTGTGGTTGATTCACTTATGGACTCAGGGAGGATGTGACGTAGGTAATCCTGCCCAGGTGTGACGTAGGTCATCGTGGAAGTTGGTTAATGGGATCTGTAGTTCTAAAAGATGAGACGGGCTGTACCTACAAGTTCAACTTGCCAACAACACCACTGCACAGTGCGCTCACCATTCGGACCATCGATGGAGGACCAATAGGAATTGGTTTTGTCACTCTACACACAGCTCCTCTCTGCATCCAAGTTGGTGCAATTCACTCAGAACTCATTTCACTCTGTCACTACCACCATAAGTCATGATCTTATCCTTGGCTACCCTTGGCTCCAGCTTCACAACCCTCTCATCTCATGGCAGAACAAGGATATTCTACAGTGGTCTCCTGCGTGCTTTCAGGGCTGCATTACTTGACCTCAAGTCACTCTCGCATCCACCTCTGTGGAGAACCCCCAGCCTGACACCCTTGACAATGTTCCTGAATGTTATCTGGACCACAAGGAGGTTTTCAGCAAAGGAAAGGCCTGTGGTCTGCCGCCTCACAGACCATATGACTGCGCTATTGACCTCCTGCCAGGCATGTCATCACCTTGGGGATGTATATACCCTCTGTCTCAGAAGGAACAAGCAGCTATGGAGGAGTACATTCAGGAGGCTCTCAAACAGGGTTACATCCACCTTTCTAGGTCTCCAGCCTCGGTGGGCTTCTTTTTTGTGGAAAAACGAGGTAGGGGTCTTTGCCTGTGTTTTGACTACAGGGGGTTGAACCAGGTATCAGTGAAATACCCTTATCCACTTCCTCTGGTTCCCACAGTTCTGGAACAACGTTGATCAGCAAGGATCTTTTCAAAACTAAATCTACGCAGTGCGTGCAATCTTATCAGGATCAAGAAGGGAGATGAATGGAAAACTGCATTCAGCACCACTGCCGATCACTTTGAGTACCGGGTAATGCCGTATGGCCTTTCTTCGGTGCCCAGCATGTTCCAGTGCTTAATCAACGATGTGCTATGGGACATGCTGGCTTGGTATGCTATTGCACATATCGATGACATCCTAATATATTCTCCAGACAAAGAGAGCCATCAAGTACATGTGAGAACAGTTCTACAATGCTTGCTCCAGAATCATCTCTATGTGAAAGCAGAAAAATGTGAGTTCCATCAAACACATAGTTCCTTCCTTGGATACATCATCAGTGCCAAGGGGGTTTGTATGGACTCATCAAAGGTCTCTGCAGTTTCTTCTTGGCCCATTCCCACATCCGTCAAAGAACTTCAATGCTTTCTAGGTTTTGCAAACTTCTATTGCCGATTTATCAGAGGGTTCAGTTCTATCACTGCCCCCTTAACAGCACTCTTCAAGAAGGGACCCAAGCACCTTCAATGGAACCCCCCAGCAGAGGAGGCTTTCTGTCGTCTCAAGAAAGCATTCACCTTGGTCCCCATCCTACAACATCCTGACCCTTCCAAGCCGTTCACACTGGAAGTTGATGCCTCTGACATGGGGTTGGTGGCAGTTCTCTCCAAATGCTTCAGGGAGAAACAGAAACTTCATCCAGTGGCCTTCTTTTCAAGGAAACTCTCACCAGCGGAAATAAATTATGATGTAGGAAATCGGGAGCTACTCACAATTAAGCTGGCCCTTGAAGAATAGCGCCACTGGTTGGAAGGTGCCAATTACCAATTCACAATCCTAACAGACCATAAGAACTTAGAACATCTCTGGAAGGCTAAGTGGTTAAATACCCATCAAGCCAGATGGGCCCTCTTCACTAGATTTAATTTCACCATCTCTTTCCGCCCTGGCTCCAAAAATACTAAAGCTGATGCTCTCTCACAAATCTTTGCTCCCCCTTATCAGGACTCCACTGCCCATCCCATTCTCCCTTCTCAATGCTTCCTCCAGTCCATCACTTGGGACTTAGACAGAGAAATCAGAGACTCTCAACCTCAACAACTCCCTGAGAATCTTCCACCTAATCTACTATATGTACCCAAGCAACTCAGAAGCAGACTCATCACATGGGCACACGCATCACCTGCCATGGGACACCCAAGCAGCCATCACGCCCATCAGATTCTTCGAAACAAATATTGGTGGGAAAACATGCTCACTGAGATCAACCAGTTCATTGCATCTTGTTCGAGCTGTGCACAAGCCAAAGTACCCAGAACTCCACCTGCTGGTAAGCTCTGTCCCCTCCCAGTGCCTCAAAGACCATGGTCCCATATAGCCATCAAGGACCTTCCTCCCTCACAAAATCACACAACAATTATGGTAACCATTGATCGCTTCTCCAAAGTCCTCAAGCTGATACCCTTACCTGGCATTCCCACTGCAGCCCAAACAGCAGAACTATTATTTCAACACATCTTTCGATACTCTGGTCTCCCTGAAGACATTGCAAGTGACAGAGGCTCTCAGTTCATCTCACACTTCTGGAGGGCCTTGATGGAGAAACTATGGGAATCTGTCAGTCTCACTTCCGGTTACCACCCTCAGTCTAACAGACAAGTCGAGAGAGCCAGCCAAGAAATCGGCTGCTTCTTGAGAATCTTTTGCATGCATAACCAGGGGGATTGGGCACACTTTCTACCATGGGCCGAGTTTGCACAAAACTCCCTCAAGGACTCGGCAACCCAACTAACACCGTTTCAGTGCATACTCAGTTACCAGCCGCCTTTATTCCCTTGGGATGACACACCCAGCCAGGTTCCAACCATCGATGAGTGGTTCTTTCGCAGCCAGGCCATGTGGGAGGAGGTCCACCAATAGATCGAGACTATCAATGCCAGGTACAAGAAGTATGCAGATATGCATCGTGCTGAAACCCCAGCATACAACCCAGGTTACAGACTGTGGATAACAACCAGAAATCTCAGGGAACCCAACTCTTGCAAAAAAGCTCCAGCCACATTATATCAGACCTTTTAAGGTACCGGACCACATCAATGAAGTCTCGTACAGGCTAGAACTTCCTCCTCACAGTAGACTGTCACCAACATTTCATGTGTCATAACTCAAACCTGCCATCCCAGGGCCCTTTTCTGAGAACTCTCCTAACCAAGAACACCCAGCTCTCGTCATGGAAGGTGAACCCTTCTACCAGGTAAACAAGATCCTCAACTCTAGACGTAGAAGAGGGCAGATTGAATACCTGGTAGACTGGGAGACTGAAGAACAGAGCTGGGTTCCAGCCAAAGACATCCTAGATCCACTCCTCAAGCAAGAATTTCACGCACTACACCCAGACAAACCTGCACCCAGAGGTAGGGGGCATCCTAGAAAGACTATAGCTCCCAGTGGGAGCTCCTGGGGGTGAGGTGGGGGGTCTGTCAGTAAACCTGCTGAACCTGTCCAAACTACAAACATGACACCATGGACTACACTTCCCACAACTCACAGCGCCCTCTGTCTCCCAACTATTGAGATCAGCTGTCACTCGTTATTCCAATTAGTTTCCCTGCCTATATAAACCTCTCACTCACTCCACTTCAATGTGAAGTATTGTTCTGTCTTCTACAGTTCATAACAAGCTTTGTTATTTTCTGACTGGCGCTTGTTCTTCTGGCTCTTGCTTCCCTGTTTTTCATTTATGTTCTTTGTCTATTCCCTTTAACGCTGTTTGCCGATTGCCCGACCCTTGCTAGTTCTATGACTCTGATTCTTGATTCACGTTTTGGCTCTGACACTGTCTACTCCTCATCGCTCTTCTGTGATTTACATCCGTAAGTGCCTGCACCATGACAGTCCTCATGTTCAAAAGTAATTGTCATATGCCTCTCATCAATGTAGTCATTTTGATTAACCACAACTTCAGATCAGCTGTTTCTGTAGGATTTTCTTGACATATTTTTGGTTTCATACAACTACTAATGCTGTGGCCTGCAAAGAGCTTACAAAGCATTCACAGGATATCACTGGTGAAAGCTATCAGTCAGGAGAGGGTGACAAATCAATTTTCAAAACATTAGATGTACCATGGAAGCATAGTGAGATTACCAAGGACAGGATGTCAGTAGACCTATAGCAACATTAAAGGAACTTCAGGAATATCTGACAAGTGCTGCTCTCCCTGCATGTGACAATAATCTCATATTCTTCATGTGTCTGGTTAGGTTAGGGTGGCTAGATGGAAACTCTTCCTCATGAAAATGAATGAGTGAATGAATGAATGAATGACTTCCAAACCTGCTCAAATGACTTCAAACCATGTGGCAAAGTCTGTTATGGTGTGATAAGACCAAGGTAGACTGTTTTTGGCATAATTCAAAAAGATATGTTTTGTGTAGGGCGGCACAGTGGTGTAGTGGTTAGCGCTGTCGCCTCACAGCAAGAAGGTCCAGGTTCGAGCCCCGTGGCTGGCGAGGGCCTTTCTGTGTGGAGTTTGCATGTTGTCCGCGTGGGTTTCCTCCGGGTGCTCCGGTTTCCCCCACAGTCCAAAGACATGCAGGTTAGGTTAACTGGTGACTCTAAATTGACCGTAGGTATGAGTGTGAATGGTTGTCTGTGTCTACGTGTCAGCCCTGTGATGACCTGGCGACTTGTCCAGGGTGTACCCCGCCTTTCGCCCGTAGTCAGCTAGGATAGGCTCCAGCTTGCCTGCGACCCTGTAGAACAGGATAAAGCGGCTAGAGATGAGGTGTTTTGTTTAAAATCAAGACAGTTTATTACCTAAAGAACACTGTACCCGTAGTGAAGGTTGGTGGTGGCAGCACAATGCTTCAGCTGGGACTGAAGATTTGATAGATCTGGAGTATTTTTGCTAGGAAGAGGAATAAAATAGCCAAACCAATACACGCTAAGTTGGTAGAGGCTTAGCCAAAAAGGCTGAGTGCTGTATAACAAGAAAAAGGTGATTTAACAAAGGATTTTTTTCAGGAGTGTGCAGACTTGTGCAACCATGTTATTGTAAGTATTGTAAAAAATACTACTACTACTACTAATAATAATAATAATAATCATAATAATCATCATCTATCTTGCTTCTTTTGTCACAAAAAACTGCAAATTTTACAGTGATGTAGACTTTTATATCCACTGTACATAAAGTCAGTGTCTTTGGTAATCTGTTGCCTCTGAGTTACTCACCTGGGCTATCAGCCTTATTAAAACAGTGTTGTATTCAGTCCAAACAAGGCAGAGCCATTATTCTGGATGTTAACTATAAGTGTGATTAATTTCTGTCTAACCTTATCTTATGATATTTATTGTCATACAAATTTAAACAGAATGGAATCATGCACAATTTATACTGCATATCACTGGGCAGACAATATAATGCACTATGCCAAGTTATTATTTTGGTTGAAAAACTATAGCTAATTTAAAACATTAAAAAAGCAAAACAAAAAAATGTATTCAATTTATTGAATTGAAATTGAGTTTAAAAACTGCCTCTGAAAAGTTTGGCTTTTAGACAAAGTTAATTTTTATACATCTGTGAACTCCTTCATTCCCTAAAGAAGTAGGGTGTTAATAGTTTTAGTCTTGCTGGACTGTTTAGTGCTTGACTATACACAACTTCGACGTATTGATTACCAAAGTGAGGCACACTCTATTATCCTCAGCATGTTATATTTTCACTAGAGCACTCAGCTGTGCTATTACAGCTCTAGACGTCAGTAGACAATGGTCAAGCCTCCATGAATATTAGATACGCTTCCTCCTATAAAGGTTGATAGCATGATGGAAATCCTTACAAATAGTTTCTGAATTGTAACTACAGCACAAGCTTTATTATTTTATTATTATCATCTAAAAATACATGTTGTATAAGTTGTGCACCAAAGGATAATGCTTTTGAAGGAATTTGCTGTGCCTGATGGATGTTCTTAACAGCTGTCCCCTTTAGAAATCAGTGAATGTGGACCCCTCGACATAAACATGGCAGAGGGTATTGTTGTCGGGATGCTCTATAACATTGTATTACCACTAGTTTTACTAACAGGTAAGTGAAATTCAACTTTAAATTACTAACTTTATTTTTTTATAAATGTAAATTACAGAAAGAATTCATGTCAGCAGCCTATAGAGTCTATCAGTATAGTATATTTAAAGAATGGGGGGAAAAAAGCAATGCGTTTTCTGAGGTACTTTATGTGAATATTACACTTGTGCACTTTCATATCCTCTTCTGATATAGAAAGACCTTTATTAAATGTGCAGTGATACAGGCAATAGTTTAATCCCCCCCTTAATTTAGTTGTAATTATATAACAATTATATTCTCAAGTTAATCCCTGACATGTTTAGATACTATAATTTAAAGGGTCTTCCACCACAAACTTTTTTTGTGATCATTTCAAAATTAAATAACCATATTAATTAGTTTTAATATAGTATTTTTTGTCATTTATTTGCAAGTTAATTTATTTGTTTACATACATATGTGCACATTTATTTATACCCTTTAGATATTTTATCTTGATAAGCTAATAATAAACTCTAAAAGTCTTGACATTCAGTAATAACTTGGCCAAAAAAGTGTCAATATTTTCATGCTTTTATTTTAATTTTTCAGTTGAAGGGTCTAAGGAAATTGTGGAAAAACAAATAAGATCAAAACTCATGCACTAATTTTGTTCTTGACATCAGTAAATGACAATACATTAACTGTACTGGATGATTTAGATATTTTAGTCTGTATTGTGTATTTACACAGCAATAGCTTTCCGATACAGTGGGCTTTCTGTGGTCTATCTGCTGTTTCTGTTGTCTGTACCTCTCCTACCAAGCCCCTCTGTGTCCTCCATGAAGGGTGAGTAAGCAAGCATTCCTTGGTAAAATACTAAAATAAGTATGGAGCATGACTCAGGTGACCACATACAAATTTGTTGCATCAAAGACACAGTTGTTTAGACAGAATTTATGTTTGTAATGATGGTTTACAGTACATAACTGCATAAATGAAATACATTTAATTACTGTATTCCTTTGAATTTCAATGGAAAAAGTAGATTTATAGGATATATTTAGAATAAGCCAGTAAGAATTCTTGTCCATCCTGCTTTTGCTATTTCTATTTTCTGTTATGCTGGTTATCTAAATGTTTTTAGACTCTGTACTTTTTGTGTTCCTAAAATAGACCGTTAGTACGTGCATATGTGTTTATATAATTGAACATTTCTATTGCTTTTAAATACATTATATTTAATGCATTTTGTTATTTAGTACGTGTGTGTGTGTGTGTGTGTGTGTGTGTGTGTGTGTGTGTGTGTTTTATGAATAATATAGTTTAAGCTTTGGTCTATTGTCAAGTACTACATAACTAAATGCAGTAAATGTTGTAATAATAATAATAATAATAATATATATTATTATTATCATCTGTGTGGGGGAAGGTAGAAGCCAAAGTTTTTTTTTTTTTCCCCCTGCATATTTCACACTGTGTTGTTGTTTCCACTTGGAATTTGTGCAGAATTGGTGCAGCAAGCAGCAGTTTGAATTTCTTAAACTGTCGTTGAAAGGAGATGTGTACATGCACATTTCATTGGCAGTGATCTTTTATTGCATTTGTCATGAATAATTGTTTCCAAGATTTATTAACACAACCAGTATCAGAGTGACAGGTCTGAACATATTGAAATAAGTATCGAGGGGCAGACTGAGGTCAAGGCATTGAGCGTGATTGTGTTCAAGGTTAAGGGATGTCTGCCAACAGGAAACAGGCATATTGGTGAGGAGTGATAAAGAGGAGTGGTGAAGGAACAATGGTATCAAGTACTACATAACTAAATGCAGTAAATGTTGTAATAATACTTTCACATTTCACTTTCACGTTATAAGGGTATAATTTAAATCCATGTTGGTTTGTGCTTACATGACACCAGAGGTAAGGGTGACAAGTCTGTAGTAATTCCTGCAGGAGATGGAAATGAATCTGAGATGGATCTCACATTTTTTAATTGATTTATTCTGGGTGTTTGGTCATAGTGTTTTTGTTCCTTTTTAATGATGACTGTGAAAAATAGTTTTTTTCTGTTTGAAAGCTACTATTTGATCAGTCAAAAGCTGTTGGGAACAAATGAGCACAAACCTGAGGGGAAATGTCCAGGGGGTTTCAAAAAATTTGATATTATTTGAGATGTAAATATCCCAGAAACTACATAGTCTAGGCAAATGAAATTGAACAGGCTTAATGCTGAGCAATATAAGATTTATTCCTCAAAATTTGAATGAGAAATTCAAAGGTATGTGGATTCCATGAGCGATTTCACAAACTTTCAATATTCATGAACCTGCTCAACCGTCTCTTCGATGCTGGTGGTCGTCCATATCCTTTTGCCCTGCACAGACAGCCTTCCTCTTTGAACTTCTTGTACCATGTCCAAATCTGCATTGCAGTTGGTGCATATTTAGAGAATTCTCTCATAAATGTCCGCTGCATAGTCTTATTCGACTGTGTTCGAGCATGTCTTTTCTTTTCCAGCGAATGGCATTTCTATGCCAAAAAAGATAAAAGCAAAAAACATTAAACATAAAATTTTGACCTGTTTCCATACATGCTGTTAAAATTTGAAGTCAGTTGAATGAGAAGTGGCAAAATTATTAGATTGTAAAATATGAATTTTTTTTTTTTGAAACACCCTATATATTCCTATTAATTCTACACATAAATTCATGGGCTGAAAAAGAAGCATACCTTTTTAATAGCAAAACCTTTCAGCCAGGAGAGATTAAACTGGCTACTCTACACTCAGCCTCACCTTATATTGACGTAAAACAGATTCGGTCTTTTGACCAAGTAGCATGAGGTACTTCTACAGCTTATGCTATTCTAGCCACAATCCAGTAAAGCTGTTGAAAGATCTTTTACAATTTAAACCAGGGACCACTCATTTAAGAGGAATACACTAGCAAGTGTTAACCAGAAACAAATGCTCAGAGTTGGGCACGGGCGCAGATAGAGGGGGGGACGGGGGGATTTGTCCCACTCAGATTTAAATTCA